>NW_020622934.1:13658072-13795864 GCF_003573695.1 Papaver somniferum | reverse complement strand
TAATTATCTAATTTAGACACAAACATATATTTTTAATTTTTCATTTGTTTAATTTACATTTAACCGTAGATGAACGTTATTAATCTTTTTCCATAACTATTTAATCATAATTATTATTTTTATCGTTCGATATCCTTATCCAAATTTTCGTTAAGTTAAGTTCAATATGATACTAATTGATAAATGCTAACATTACTTTCTTTAAATTTATTATTACTATTATTTTCATCTACAATTATTATTATAATATTTTTATTACTAACATTGATAGTCAAACTATTATTCTAAGTACCCTTACAAATATTATAAAGTCCCAACAATATTATTAACATTTACGTCAAGGTACTCAGTAAATTCTATGTGACTTTCAAGATCTAACAAGAATACTAATCTCACTATTTTACTAATATTGGATTGTGTACGTGTTCATTTTTTTTTTAGACTAATTATTCTTTAAATCTTTATTAGCTAAAATTATTGGTGTACCCTTTATTTCATTACACATGCAAACAACCAAACAAACAAATCAATCAATCAAATAATTATTTTAATTATTGATAGCTTTTAGTGATTAAGATTTATCTCACAAACCCAACCCAGTTCTAAACTAATCTATTTCACTAACTAGCACTGGCTATTTCAATCTATTCCCATATAAGATCTAATAGTGAGCTCTGATGCCAACACTGTAGCGCCCCCTAAGCTAGCAGCTGACTAATCCAAGAGATTAGCTAAATAAAGAGGCACTACGAATCTAATTCAAATACTTAAACATTCAATTAAGAAATCTGCTACAAAACTTATCCTAAAACTAACCCCACTCAGAATATATATACATGAACTTCTCTCAAATGATACATATACAATATTCAATTGGTTTACAGATACAATAAACAACATAATAAACATAGTATAAGTTAACTAATTAACGGAGTCAAAACTTGTGGCTTTCGCTGCGCAACTCTGATCTGTCTCTGGAAACTGAAAGTGGGAATAATTAACATTTAACTTCTAAGTAATCATAAACAAGATTAAGAAAAACAATAATGTTTTCCCAGACATTAAACCAAGTCACTGAGATACACAAACACGAATATGGACAAGTTCTTTCTTCAAACAATGTATACTATGGTTGTGCAATTCCGAACTCGCAAATCCACACCTAACCGTAAATATGGATGTCGACAATTCCGAACTCGCAAACTGTCGACCGATATAAGCATAAAAGCTGAATTCATGTAGATATAAATGTGAAAGAGCATATCCTCACAGAAGTAAACAAACATGTATATGGACAAACTCCTTCTTCAAACAATGTATACTATGGTTGTGCAATTCCGAACTCGCAAATCTACACCTAATCGTAAATATGGATGTCGACAATTCCGAACTCGCAAACTGTCGACCGATATAAGCATAAAAGCTGAATTCATGTAGATATAAATGTGAAGGAGCGTATCCTATATACCACAAGTGGAAATTCGTATTTCCCATAAAAATTCATATGACAAACATACATTACATGTCCTTTCCAAACCATGGAAAGATTAACAAAATCAACAGAAGTATAGTAATGCAATTTAAAAAAAACATGGAATGCACACTAGACAATGCATGAGTTTGTTAAGCATAAACTTTTGTAAAAGAAACAACAATGGTTACAAAAGAGTCAAATGTATTCCCACCTCTTTTGATGACAAGACACGCCTACCTCGAGATCCACGATCCACTGGTTCGTCCTTTGAATCGATCGTTATTAACACAGACTAATTGTTAATCACACAAAAAGTCTAAGAAGCTAGCCAAAATGGCTCATACAAGAATCATACAAGTCTATCTAATTGCTCTAAGCCTATTTATGGTTCTACACTTCTTTATTATCCATCTCTTGCATATCTAAAAGTTTAACTAATCCAATTAGATTGATTCTATAGTCCATTAGCTAAGTCTTATGAATATCTACAACCTTGTAGAAAGAACCAAATGCTATTTCGGACCATAAAGGTCCATACGATCAAAGCATGAAACTATGCCTAAACCCAAGTCCACTAGACAAGCCGATAAACTAAAGTTCAGTCCGTCTGAGTCAACTAACGGTCACTAACGGTCCACTGAGTCAACTGACGGTCAACGTCTAAAGTCAAGGTCAAAGTCTAGTCTAAGGTCAAGGTCATGTCAACTCTGAAGTCAAAAGTCCGCTCCTGGTCAAATGAGTCAAATCGATTCAACTCAGTCTAAAAAGGTTAACTCGACTCAGTCAGATTAACTGAGTCAGACAAGATTAAACTAGTCAGAATCTGACTTGTAAAGGAATTCAGGGCAATCAATAGAATCAACCCTTGATACAAAAAGAACTCTAACACCAGTTCAACAAGGAAACTCTCTAATGTTTAGTTTCACTAACTCAATTCTATACAATATGATCAATACATAAATATTCACTTCAACACAATTCTAGAATTCAAAGTACAATTGCAATTTAAGCTTTACCTGCAATTGCAGTACTAAGCCATACTCTTCCTACATATACAATCCATTAGTTGCAGCCATATTGTAGACTACTTCAACAAACTCTGCCCAACACAATCAATTTTATCAAACATCACCTCCAAAACCAACTCTACAGCTCAGCTACAATGTCAGAACTAAAACCCCACAACATCAACATCAGCTCATTTCATAATATTCATCAACAATCATCCATACTGTCTTATCTACCATTATCACTTCCAAAGTTCAATACTGATCAAACAATGCATATACTATCATTAGTACCAAATCTGTACAATCATAACTCGCATATGCACTACAAACGAATTCCACCATTTTATCCATGTCGTGCAACATTCAACACAACTGCAATTCATACCACCACCAGTTGTATCACAAATCTACCATGTCCACAACAACTTCAGAGATTTTATTCATTCAAACCGAATCCTTACCAACACAATTACTTCAGCTGCAACTCAGTTCTTTACATCAAATCAACACTAGTTACAATTCCAGCTACATGGAGCTCGTATTCCATACATCTAAGCTTCATTTATCACTCACTGCATTAATCAACCTTCATAACCATACAACAACAACACCTCTTATATTTAACTCATCTTCCCAGATTTACCACCACCAATTACTCTCTGTATCTCAGTTATAATCTAAATTTCACCCGCAACTTCTTTCTAAACTTCTCTAATTCTGTCTATTCCATACTAACCAACATTAAAGCTTCGAACCATAACAAACTCCATTCACAGTTCACTAAGAGGCAATAAATACAATATTGGAATTGAACTAATCTTTACTGAAAGTAACAGTTACCTCAAATACGTGTTACTCTAACAATTTAACAGGGGGTTAGTCGTGGGAGAGTTCGATAGATTTTAATGTATTTAGGTTTTCTCCTGTTAGTCCTGAGGGAGTTTGAGGGAGTCTCTCCAAATCTCCGTTATTCGTGGGGGAGTTTAGAGGAGTCTCCTAAACTCTCTAGAAAACACATGTTAGTCGCTGGGGAGTTTAAAAAAAGCTCTTGAACTCCCTGTTAGTCATAAAACCCTACAATACTAGGGAGTTGGTTGCTTTGGGGAGTTTGAAGGAGTTTTTAGTGTATTTTGGTCTCACAACAAATCTCTCAAAAGAGTAGATATTTGGGAAGGAGTTTGGTCCGTAGAAAACCATAGGAGAAAGAAGAGGAAACGTTTTTTTCCAGGTATGTTTTTTTTCTTCTTTGATCTCCATGATTGTTTAAAATAGTTTGATTTGTGTACTATTTTGATTTTTTTTCATATCTTTGATCTCCATGATTGTTTATTTTGATTGTGTGTATAGGTTTTTTTGTGGGTACTCTTTCTCTGTCAAAACCCTAATTTGTGGTTCAAAAGATCTTGGTAAGAAATTGCATGATTTTATTATAATGATATCTTTAAATTCAACCGTTGGAATATGATGAAATTTAAGTATGTCATAGTTTACCTTGTTATATAAGTACAGTAAAAATTTCACGCGGATCAGGTCACGTTTTCTACTGCAAAGCTTGCACAATATATGACTATAGTCTGCTGAGTTTAAATCCCGAATAGGGGACTGATTCCTATTTATCTCATTCTCCGCTTATCGTACAAAGCTGAAATTTTAGTATGATGTTTGTATATATGAAGGTTACCTACTGTAGAAATTTAATGAAGTTCTGATCACTTTAGGTACACCAAAGTGTGAGAAATCCGGAACTGAATTCTGTATGCATGTATTGAAAGTAGTCGGGTTCTGAGTAATGTATCTTTTTAATGAACCCTTGGAATGCTATGATTTTTGAGTGTGTTGTGGAATATTGAGTTGTAAGTGTACCATAAAAATTTCAAGAGGATCAGGTAAGTATTAGTACTGCAAAGATTGGACAATCTGAAACTGTGTTTCGGTGAAACAAAATTCCTTTACAGCTATCTTCATAATTTGTTATGTCATCATGCATTAATTGGCTTGCTACCTTGCATGGGTGTCATTGAGAATCACTATCACTTGTTAAGTCCTCTTATATTCGGTTTCTACTTGACGAAGTTTTCTTTTTGTGTTTTATTCAGTTAAATATTACTTGGGGATGGTGGGTTTGCAAACCGACGATATTGTGTAACACCATTTCGTGGCCAACGTTATCATTTGAAAGAATTTTCTGGTACGGGTAATCATGCGAAAAAGGCTGAAGAATTATTTAACATGCGTCATGCTTCTTTGAGGAATGTAGTTGAAAGATTGTTCGGTGTTGTGAAGTCTCGTTTCTTGATCTTTAAGTCTCAACCTCCATTTCCGTATCAGGTGCAAGCGGAGATAATGACATCTTGTGCAGGCCTACACAACTTCTTACGAAAAGAATGCCGTTCAGATGAGTTTCCGGTCGAGGAAGAGGAAGATAGCCATCCATCAACGCTTGTAAATGACGATGAAATTTTGACACAACAAACTCAAGAACAACAACGTCAAGAAGCTAATGCATGGAGAAAGAGTATAGCGGATGATATGTGGGCAAATGTTCGTGAACAAAGGGAGTTAGAATTGTATGGAGACCGTTAAATTGAAGGGAAAAAAATTATCTCGTTGCACAAAATAACATACTATTGATACAGAGATATGATCATTTTCATTTATTTTTTTCTTTTGATTAAAGATCAATGTTATTTGCAAATAAGGGTTTATTGTTTCTTAAAAGAGAATGAGTTAGGAGTGAACTCTCTCAAACTCCCCCAAACTCCCCCAAACTCTCTCAAACTCCCTACACTCCCCCAAACTCCCTGAACTCAAAAACACAAAACTCTCTCAAACTCCCTACACTCTCTCAAACTCTCTCAAAATCCCCGAGATTTAAAATACACTCAACTCCCCCGAAATCACTCGAGGACTAACCCCCTGTAATTCAATTCCTTCTTCACTTATCCCAGTTCATCAACTCAGATCAAGATCAACCACAACACCCCTCGATCCTCATCATCATCTTTGATTCTCAAAACTCTAGAATAAATTCTCAATATTCTACTTTCTAATTAGAGTCAAACCCACTTCCAATCATCCTTCAAAACCCTAAAATTTATCTTTAATTATTCTCTATTCTTTTTTATTTTGAACTCAGAATTGGAACCCTAATTTCACGATTTAGAGAAGAATAAACACAAACCCTAATTCTCTGATTGATCAACTCATCACCTTATTTTTTCAATTAACATAATACCCATGTTAAATCATCCCTCCTGGATATTAATTCCATCTTCTCTGAGTTTAATCTCATGAAACCCTAAATTGAATTTCACTCAATTTATAGAAACCCTAACCCTTCGATTCTTCACTGAATCACCTTCATAACTTAAATTAAACAACTACCCAAGATTCTTCATATAATCATAGCTCTAATTTCATCTTCAAAATCTTCAGAACCTTAATCTAAATCTTCAAACCCTACTCCCTGATCCACTTCCTCCTTCGAGTCTGAATCAACAACAAACATCATCACCACCAACAACAGTCAGTTCTTAAGATTTACCCTATGTTTATCTTTGATGTCGCAACCTCAGAAATCTCGCAGACGCCGGAGGCGAAGAACAAAAAAAGAGAAGAGAAAGAGGAGAAGCAAAGAAGAAGAGGAAAGAAGAAGAAAATAAAAGTGAAAGTCTTCTCTCGAGTCTCGACACGTTTTGGTGACAAGGCCAACGTCCCATGATAAAGGAACCTACCCAAACGTTAAGGGGAGTCAGGTCGGTTAATTGGCAAAAAGACTCTTTTACCCTTCATACTCATTCGATAATATCCTCTTCATCTGGTTTCCGAATGACACGTTCGAGCAGCCCATTCCGCGTAAGTTTTCGAGATCTATCTAATGATACTAGTTTCGTAACTAAGTTGTTGTTAGATTAATTCTTATTAATTAACGTTCGTCATAAACTAATCGAGTTATTTCCGGCTAATTCGTCACTTGACTAGTCTAATAGCGTTGACGAGCTTCAGGGTCTTTACAGATAATATGGGCATTCACACGGTATATATTCTAAGCGGGTATGCTGGGTATGATGGTGGTAAGACTATGTCAGATTAGTGATGGCTTTGGGAATCGCTTAAAGGATTAAGCCTGTTAATCACAGTGGGAATATATGATGGTTTTTTCAGATACACGGTAATTATGACATGTGATGGAGTATGATATTGAAGCTAATTCTTCCTTTATGGGTTAGAGTTCAATATGTAGTTAGCTTACTGGTTAGGTGGAGCTAATGGTGATTCTTCTGGATGGTTCTCTTGGTGATATATGGTGGAGTCTGTGCAAGGATTCGTTGATGATGATTGAAGTTTTTCATGGTGTCTGTGAAACATGATCAATTTCACAAGTGTTCTTCTGGTACAAGATGGTTTGAAGACTTTTATCAACGTCATGGTGTTTCGATCGAAGAGATGGTTCTATGAAGATGGGATTTCGGCTTTGAGCTTCAAAAATAATTCTATGGATATAGGGAGATGGTGAACAACTCTGGTGGAAGATGGTCTGTGTGAGACAGATTTGTTTACTGTTAAACCCTGCGATTTTGGATCGTAGAAACTCTTATTTGTGGGTGAGATCAGCTAAGGGAATCAAGTATGTAGTATCCTGTTGGGATCAGAGGCGTAGGGAGTACAACTGTACTTTGGATCAGTGGGAGACTGATTGGGGTTCAACTACAGTCCAGTCCGAAGTTATCTTGGAGTAGGCTAGTGTCTGTAGCGGCTTAATACAGTGTATGTTCAATCTGGACTAGGTTCCGGGGTTTTTCTGCATTTGCGGTTTCCTCGTTAACAAAATTTCTGGTGTCTGTGTTATTTCAGTTTTCGCATTATATTGTTTTATCTTTATAATTGAAATAATACAGGTTTTGTGTTAGATCATCAATTATAATAATCCAACCTTTGGTTGTTGATTGTCTTTGATTGATCCTTGGATATTGGTCTTTGGTACCATCCAAGTTATTTCTTTTGTTTGATTAAAGACTCGCTGATTTCTATTAGTTCGAGTAAATCAAAACAAGAGAGAGATATTAACTTCTTGAGATACTTTTACCTAGATTGGGTCTGACTGTCTAGTTGATTCTCTCGAAAGTATTTCGGAGTTAGTCCATACAGATTTCTAAGCGAAATATTGGGTGTTGTTGTTAGATCCCCGCTTTTTCAATTGGTATCAAAGCAGTCAAACACGTTCAAGACCTTACAAGTTTGTGTTTGTAGCGATCTGACTCTATGGACAGAGGTGCTATCTCTATTAACGTACCACCAGTCTTAGATGGCTCTAATTACTTATGGTGGAAAATTATTATGCGAGCTTTTCTTCAAGCGCGTGATTTTCAATCATGGGTATATGTTATTAATGGCTATGATGCTCCCTTTGTGGCAGTTGGAGATGTAAACGTTTCCAAGAATATTTGTGAATATAATCCTGCCGAGATACTTGCTTCAAAGCAAAATTCTGACGGTTTGAATGCCATCATATATGCCATTACCCCAAATCTTCAGCACCATGTGTCAAATTACACTAGGTCTAAAGATGCTTGGGATATCTTAGAAAAACTGTATTTGAAGGAAACTCCAGTGAAAAGGAAGCTAGGCTTCAAAACCTTAATTCCGATTGGGAGAACCTTCGTATGGCAGATGAAGATACATTTGATGAGTTTAATCACAGAGTGTCTGAAATTGTTAATGCATCTTTTGCATTGGGTAAGACTATTCCTGAAAAGGACATTGTGATGAAAATTCTCAGATCGCTGCCATGTAGATACGAGTCTAAGAAGCATGCCATCGTTGAGGAAAATAACCTTGATAATCTTTCCAGAAATACATTGGTTGGAAATTTAAAGATCTTTGATCATGAGCATACATCCAAAATCCGAAAGGATGTTGCCTGTAAAGCACAGAAGAACACTAAGTTACTTGATAAAAGTAAAAGTGTTTATGTCTCTTAGGATGATTTTTCGAATAAATATCTTGACAAATCATTCTCCTTGATCACAATACAGTTTAGGGATATTCTATTGAAGAGACAAACCTCACAATCGTGTTGCTCCTAAAAACAGGGATGTTGACGAGGCTGATGACGAGGATATGCCACAGTGCTTTAAGTGTAAAGCTTTTGGTCATTTTGCAAACGAGTGCCAAAATCGTAGAAAATACACTGGGAACAAAGGTCTTGCTGTAACACTTGATGAGATGTCTGAGATCTATGATTCTGATGAAGATAGGAAATAAAGTGTTGGTCTTCTATGTGAAAACATTGATTTTGATAATTTTAGCAATACATATATCAACCTTGATGGTTTCGTTGAAGAAGAGAATCCAATCAAGCTGGAAGAATCAATTGACCCATCCTTTGGAAACTCTGGTTGTAATGTTTCAGGATCCACTATGTGTCTAGCTGCGTTCACACCACAGATGCCTGAATACTATCCAAGTTTGACGTGCTCTTTTTGTTCTCAGAAGGTTCATGAACTATCAAGATGTTACAAGTACAAACATCAAGTGAGGCACGCCAAAAAACTTTAACGAAGATCAAATCGTTTGGCAAGGAAGCTTAAACTTGCTCAGAAGACTACTGAGGTATGTAGGATTTTATCTTCGTCTAAGAAGTTGGTTTCCAAAGACAAAACAAGACCATTAGAGAAGAAGGTATGGTCAAATCACTTTGATAGACAGAAGTATGAGGATTCCTCTCAAGAGGAAAATGGTGGACAAATTGTTGTTCACCACAACACAAATTAATTGCGTTGTTTGGTAAATCTTGTCTCATGTGCCTGATCAAAAAGAGATAAGATTGTGTACCACTCAGGCTTTAGGAAAAGTTTTTTTTCTTAGGATTGTTTTTCCTGTCTATCAAATACAGTAAAGGGTTATTATCGACAATTCTACTCTTTGTAGGGTTTAGAATTGGGCGTCCATGAACCTGTTTAAAGGTTGCGAACCCTACATTCCTTTTTCCTCTTTGATATCTTTTATATCTTAAGACTGCTTGATGAGATTGTGAATTCCACTCACAAAAACCAGTTGTTTATAATTGTTCTCTAAGCATCATGTCTTTGGAAGGAAAATATGTCAATATGATTTTTAAGCAATCAATCAAGGAAAAAGAGAATTCTCCAGTAACTCCTTCCTTGAAAAAAAAGAGGAGGAATACAAGAAAGCCAAGGGCTGTCCGTTCTAACTCTCAGAAGTTTTCCGATGTTCTTGATGAGTTGAAGGAAGTAAGAAAGGAGATTAGTGAAATAAAGGCTTGTGATTTAATATATTTGGAAATTCAGAAGGCCCTGGTTCGACATCATCAGCCAAGATGGTTTGTTGGTATTGACTCTTTCCTCCACGAACCTTATATTTCAATGGTTGTTGACGACAAGGAGTTCGGGAATGATAAGGAATTTCTCAAAGATATTGTTGCCTAGTATGTATTCTTTTTGGTTTAGTTGGAAGAATAACTAGTACTCGAATAGCAATGATTGTGACTAGACATAGCTATTATTTTTCATCTTCTTGCTCTTTTTTAGGTTTATTTGGTTTAAATTATAAAAATATTTGGAGGATGATGGTTTGCAGTATTTAATCTTTATGATTTGTTATATTGCAATTTGTTATGGGATATTGGTGTTTGCGTCCGTGAACTATGTTGTCCCATATTTTGTCTAAATAAAGTCGTTCATGATCGGTATTCATGTATTGATTTAAGGATGAATAGACTTTTGACATATACAAAAGTTAAGCCTATATTGTCAATTCTTTGATGGAAGATAGGTTAAAATATTTTGTGTTCAAGGATTATGTCTATTAAATATCGTTACGCAAATAGTGATGGAAGATAGAATGAATCCTTGTGTATTCCACAGTATTGATCTTCACTAATCCATATTTTATGTAATACTTTGAGGCTTCGTAATGTGTCTTATGTTGAGCACGATACAAACAAGTTGATTAATTTTTGATTACCTTTGTTGGTTGTTCCGTAAGGTACTTTATGTTGAGCATTCTTGAAATAAATTAATCATCTTGTTTGGTTATTTAGTTATTGCTCCATAAGTCTTTTTATGTCGAGCAAAACAAATGACAATTAAATTGATACTTTTGGAATTAATTTGGTTGTGTATTCCAATTAGATTAATTATGGGTTCTCTTGTAATTAATCTAGTTGAGTATTTTCATACTCCGTAAGATTCCTCTTATGTTGAGTATATGAACGACTATCCTATTCATTTTCTAATGGTTATGTTAGTCGTATGCTCCGTAAGTTCTCTTATTTCGAGCATAATCAATTAAGTTGATCACTTTTGTGTTTAATTTGATTGCGTATTCCGATTAAATTAATCATGGGTTTACTTGTGATTAATTTGGTTGAGTTTTTGGATATAGAAAATCATTTTCATGGTTTTTGGTGTCCAATAAAAATCCTTCTTTTATTTTGAAATTAAGGTCGCTCTTGTTGTTTCCTTGGGAATGACTTCAAATAGGGGAGAGTTCTTTTGAACTTGTTCTTAATGGTCATATCTTGAGAGGTGTGCGGCTGTGGAATTTTAAACAGGTTATCTTGTATATGTAAACTCCTTGATGAATGCTATTAACTTCGGCTATATGATTGCATCTAAATTAGATGGTATGTATTTTTTTTCTTTTAGTCATGAAATGTCTCTTACGGAAATTTCATTATGATCCCGTTCTTGTACCTTTGCCAATTTTATTGACAAAAAGGGGGAGAATTAATATGTAGTTCACACTACAAATACATATGGTTTTCGGATCATTGTGTAAGGGGGAGTGGTTTCCATGTGAGATGGAGTATTGACTAAGGGGGAGTGATACATATCACCATAGTATTATTGTTGAAGTTGTGATACAGTTGGACTTTGACACTATGTAATAATACTATGACACAGTATAACAATGATCGAGACCGATGCTTTCTCATTGTTATAGCGACGGATCTTCAACAACGGTGATGCTAAACTTACAACCTTCGGGATCATTAGAGTACTTGGAAGTGACGAAGATTTAGAGGAATGTTGAAGATTAGACATGTGGAATAGGAGCTACTAAAGTTTCTTTATCTTTTTTGTATTCCATATGTATTGATATTTTTGTCACTAAAATTGACAAAGGGGGAGATTGTTAGAGCATTGCTCGGTCGAACTCGCATGCGTTGTTATCTCAAGCATGTTTGTCAATGTTAGTGACCAAAACTATAAGTCTTTATTTCTAGTCTACTATAGCTAAGTCTCTGACTAGGATAAAAAGTGTATTTAAGCTCAAGGACTTCATGGCGATTCATCATACAAGAAGAAAAACTACTCAAGGAACCGGTGGAACTTCTCGACAAAAAGGTATGTGAAGACTTGAACTTATCTGTCACTCAAAAGTCTATCTACTCTATCTCCTACTTCTTGAGACAAAAAGTCGTATGCTATATATATTCTTAGATTATACACATTTGGTATTTTGAGCCGAGTATACCTCGCCTATCTATTTCTCGAAATATGTGTTGGTAAGAGTTTCGCTTCGACCATGTTTATCTTTACCTAGTGACGTAAGTCATGATATGTTTCAATCACTTTGAAAATTGCTTTGACGAAAAATGGTGTAACAATTGTATAACATCTTCTAAGAATGTTTCAATAGTTGGAATGAGAGTTTAGATTACATAACCAATGATTGACATAAGTATTGTTGTGGAAACACATATGTGCATAAGTCCTATCCCTTGAACCAAAGTTTGATAACTTTGTTGATCAAGAGAAACTGGAAGAATGGCTTATTTCTAAGTCCGCGAACTGCCGAACTTCTCATCCCGAGAAATTATGCTGGAGTTAACAAACTAGCTGCGTCCGCGAACCCAGTCCGCGAACCGGCGGAAAGTCTTTGCCGAGATTTTCTGCTGGAGTTTTTAAACTCTGCCCGGTTGCTTAAGTCCGCGAACCTAGTGTGCGAACTTAAGAAGGTTATATATCTGAAGATGACTTCTGAACTTAAACTTATAAAGACTAAAGAATGCAATTTGCAAACCGTGGATATAAAGTTCATGAACCGATTCGAGTGAAACAAATCATCTTTGTTTCAATTGTGTCTTGTGTAGTACATAAGATTTCCTTGCAATCGAACAACTCTCTAACTAGTTCTTTTGAGTCATTTGAACTAGTTATGGTGAAGAAGAATATGGTTGGTATGAAATGCTCATATGGCTAACCTTTTGGTTAACTATTGTTGAACCAACAATGTACTTGTTTGGGTACGGTTAACAAACCTAGAAGCATGCAGTTCATTTGTGTATAAAAAGCTAAGTTTTCGATCTAACAGTTGAGAAATATTAGCTTGAATCTAAATCAGGTTTTTATCTAACGGTGGATATTGTTTGATTTGTGACCAAGGCGAAGCCTTGATTTGAAAGACTATATAAGGGGACATCTAGTAACTCTGCAAAACTAATCCCCACACCTCACATGTGATACTAGTTTGCGTGCTAGAGTGTTTCTCCTTTAACCTTTGGTTTTCTTCTTCTAAAACCAGGTTAACGACTTAAAGACTTCATTGGGATTGTGAAGCCAGACCGATACTACTTTTATCGTAGTTGTGTGATCTGATCTTGCATCTTCTATCGTACGAGTACTATCAGATTGATTGGATTGAGATTAATATCTCCGATAGGCAAGATATAAAAAGTAGTCACAAACATCTTCGTCTCATTGTTTGTGATTCCGCAACATCTTTTTTCGCTACCATATGATTAAGATTGTTGTGAGGTGATTGATTTATCTAGGTTATTCTTCAGGAATATAAGACCGAATTATCAATTGGTTCCTGTTAACCTTGATTATTATCAAAATACGGAACAAAAACTTTAGGGTTTTTCTGTGGGAGACAGATTGATCCTTTGATAGACTTGTCTGTGTGAGACACATTTGTTTATTGTTAAAGCCTGTGATTTTGGGTCGTAGCAACTCTTAGTTGTGGGTGAGATCAGCTAAGGGAATCAAGTGCGTAGTATCCTGCTGGGATCAGAGGCGTAGGGAGTACAACTATACCTTGGATCAGTGGGAGACTGATTAGGGTTCAACTATAGTTCAGTTTGAAGTTAGCTTGGAGTAGGCTAGTGTCTGTGGCGGCTTAATACAGTATATGTTCAATATGGACTAGGTCCCAGGGGTTTTCTGCAGTTGCGGTTTCCACGTTAACAAAATTTCTGGTGTCTGTGTTATTTCAGTTTCCGCATTATATTGTTTTATCTTTATAATTGAAATAATACAGGTTGTGTATTAGATCATCAATTAGAGTAATCCAACCTTTGGTTGTTGATTTTCATTGATTGATCCTTGGATATTGGTCTTTGGTACCATCCAAGTTATTCCTTGTGTTTGATTAAAGACTCGAAGATTTCTATTAGCTCGAGTAAATCAAAACAAGAGAGAGATATTAACTCCTTGAGATACTTTTACCTAGATTGAGTCTGACTGTCTAGTTGATTCTCTAGAAAGTATTTCGGAGTTAGTCCATACAGATTGCTAAGCGAAATATTGGGTAGTGTTGTTAGATCCCCACTTTTTCAGTTGCTACGACTCAAAGTCGAAGACTTGATAGACAAATCTGTCTCACACAGAAAAGTCTATAGATTTGAATAAATCTGTCTCCCACAGAAATACCCAAGAGTTTTTGTTCCGTCTTTTGATAAATCAAGGTGAACATGAACTAATTGATTAACCGGTCTTATATTCCCGAAGAACAGCCTAGTATTATCAATCACCTCACAATAATCTAAATTATATGGTAGCGAAACTAGATATTGTGGAATCAAAAACGATGGGACGAAGATGTTTGTGATTTCTTTTTATCTTGCGCTATCGGAGATATAATCTCAAACCAATTATTCAATTAAACTCGTACGATAGAAAATGGCAAGATCAGATCGCTCAACTACAAGCAAAGTAGTTTCGTCTGGATTCACAATCCCAATGAAGTCTTTCAGTCGTTAACCTACAGGGTCTCGAGAAGAAACCTAATATTAAAGGAGAATCGACTCTAGCAAACCAACTAGTATCACACATGAGGTGTGGGGATTAGTTTTTCCAGATGCTAGATGTCTCCTTTATATAGTTTTCAAATCAGGGTTTTCAATCTAAGTTACCTTGGTAACAAAGCATTCAATATTCGTCGTTATATGCAAAACCTGATTTAACCAAGCTAATATCTTTAAACCGTTAGATCGAAACTTAGCTTGTCACACACAAAAATGAAATGTATTCATTTAGGTTTTGAGTAACAGTGCCTAAACGTGTACACTTAGTTGGTTCACAAATAGTTAACCAATGGTTAGCCATATGAGCACTTTCATATTAACCGTATTCATTTTTCTCATAACTAGTTCAAATGACTCATAAGAACTAGTTGAAGAGTTGTTCAATTGCTTAGGTCTTTATTCATAGACACAATTGAAACAAAATCGGTTTCATCCACTTGAATCAATTCATGAACAATATAGCCATGGTTTGCAAAGATTACATTCCTTATAATTTATTCTTTTAAGTTCATGAACTACCGATTTGAGATATCACCAGTTTGAGTACGCGTACGGGTATGCGTACCTTAGCTACCGGATTTGAGTTTATAAACTCAGCAGAAATTTTCGGTTCGAAAACTTTTGTGGGTACGCGTACCTAAGGTGACTGGTTTACTAGTTTGCAAACTTACAAATTCCAGCAGAAATTTTCAGTATGAAAACTTCCGAGGGTACGTGTATGGGTACGCGTACTCAACCTGTCTCCTTCACCAATACCGCATGCACACATATGCACACACTTGGATTCTGGTACATGGATTTATACACTAATGTGCGAACATACTATATATGCTTATATCCATAGATGGTAATCTCAACTCCACATTTCAATCATTAAAACATTCTTCTATAATGTTATAACAATCGTTATTCACGAATATCGTCATCAAAGCTACTTTCAAGATTGAAACGTCATCATGACTTTTGTCATGGGTAAAGATGAAAATGGTTAAAGCGAAAGCTTACCAACACATATCCCGAGACAAAGATAGGCGAGTAAACTCGGCTCGAAATAGAAAATGTGTATGTCTGAAAACTATCATACTTAAACGACTTTGTCTCAATAGTAGGAGATAGAATAGACTTTTGAGTGATAATAAGTTCAAGTCTCCACATACCTTTTAGTCGGATGAAGTTCCATCGGTTCCTCGAGTAGTTCTTCATCTTTGTAATATGATCGTCATGGAGTCTGGAGCTTTAACTACACTTGACTATCCTAGACCGAGACTTAGTCATAAGTAAACTATAAATCAAGACATATAGTTTTGATCACTAATATTGACAAACATGCTTGAGATAGCAAAGCATGCGAGTTCGACCGAGCAATTCTCTAACATTAAGGTCAACATTATGAATGTTTACAGAAAAAATACTATAGTAAGAAGGTCATAACCTTTCCAAAGACCACCAAAGATGTTTTCTAGTTCGTAATTATCAAACCAAGCTAAATTTTCTTTCCTAATATATCCTTCTTCTAAATTCTTTCCTAGAATAATCTCTCTAATAGAAATCCTACCAAAGTTTTCATTGAAATCCTTGTTACAAAAAGAACTCTAGGATTGGGTTCAAGGATTTCCTTAGGCTTGGGTTTCTTACTTACTTCGTTAGTCTTTGCCATATTTGTCAATTCAAACACAAAGAATAGTGAAGTGATCTTACTTGAATAGATCCTTTAGAAGATGATCGTTGGATTGAGTTCTTCTTGATACACATCCTTGCTTTTAAGAGAGAAAATAAGAAAAAGGTGAAATAATCAACATTTAAAACATGAATATTTCACATCGGTTCAGAAACCCTAGTCTCAACTTCTAATCACGTTCGAGAAATCATGGAGAAAGAGAGAGTATGGGAGTACGCGTACTCTTATAATAAACCATTAATGGAATTGGCCGGGTTCGAGTGTGGGACTTCAAGTTCAATGTTCCCTTTCTTTCGTTTTTTGCAAAAAAAAAATCCGACAGGAGGTACAATCATATCATGTTTTTGAATTTATGATCAATCCCAAAAATTGATATGATTATCAATTTTAATAAGATATTTAATCTTATTCTTAGCTCTATGGAAAAATTCCAGAGCACAAGAAAACGGATTGATAATCACATAAAATAAAAGACTCGTAATTTATATCGATCTTAAAACATCGTGAAATTGGAGCCAGCTCAACAACTTGTGATGTTATGATCATAGTTTGTTACAAGTTTTTTCATTTAGTTATGCGATCATGGATTTTAAACACATGATAAATAAAATACGGAATACATAAAGAATAGAAACAACCCTTTACAAAAACTTTCCCCATCTAAAATTGATACATGATTGGGTGAAGCCAGAATCTTGCTAACATGAGGTTGGATGAGCAGCCAACTCACAAACTGAAAAAGCGGTGGTATAACAACCACACCCAATAATTCGTTCGAAAATATGTATGGACTAACTCCAATATTATTTCGTGAGCACCATCTTATAAAGCGAGCTCAACCAAGAAAGATATCAAAGAGTTATATCTCTTTTTCTCTAATCAATCAACAAATCAAACAGATAAAAATCTATGAGCCTTATTGATGTGAGAAATACTTGGACAATACCAAAAACCAATGTCCAAGTGTGAATCAATATATATCCAACAAACAAAGGTCGGATTTACCAATTTATTGAACTATGCACAACCTGTGATATTCCAATTATATAAAAATAAAAATATAATGCGGAAAAGAAATAACACAGACACCAGAAGTTTTGTTAACGAGGAAACCGCAAATGCAGAAAAACCCCGGGACCTAGTCCAGATTTGAACACCACACTGTATTAAGCCGTTACAGACACAAAGCCGACTACAAGTCAACTTCGGGCAGGAATGTAGTTGAGTCCTAACCAAGTCTTACGCCGATTAAGGTACAGTCGCGTTCCTTACGCCTCTAGAACTACGCCGGATTCTGCGCTGATTCCTTTAGCTGATCTCACCCACAACTAAGTGTTGCTAAGACCCAAAGTCGAAGACTTATAAACAAATCTGTCTCCTACAGATAATTTTATTATGATAGATAAATTTGTCTCCCATAGAAGTACCTACAAAGTCTTTTTCCGTCTTATGATAAATCAAGGTGAACAGGAAACAATTTATAATCCAGTCTTATACTCCCTAAGAGTATCCTAGAAATATCAATCACATCACAATAACTTAACTATATGGTAGCTGAAGAAGTCATTGAGAAATCACAAAGAATGAGATGAAGAGCTTTGTGATTACTTTTTATATCTTACATACCGGAGATAAATCTCGAGAAAATCTTAGAGAATATAGTACTAAAAATGATAGAACAAGTAAGATCAGAATACGCAACTACAATGAAGTCTTCAAGTCGTTAACCTATAATGGTTTTGGAAAACCCTAGGTTAAAGGAGAATCGACTCTAGTCGCAACTAGGAAACGGGAAAGTGTCGGGATTAGGTTTTCCAGTGCTAGAGTTTTCCCTTATATAGTCTTTCAAATCAAAGCTAAGATAGATTAGTAACAAAGCATTCAATATTCACCATTAGATGAAATCCTGATTTAAGATTCAAGCTAAGTTTGCTTAAAGCAAAGCAATATCTCTCCACCATTAGATGGTCTTAGCTTGTTACACACAAATGAAATATACCTTCATTTAGATATGGGTAACCGTACCTAAACGTGTATATTGAGTTGGCTCAATAATAATTAACCGAAGTTATCCATATGAACACTTTCGTCTTAACCACATTCATCTAACACTTCTAGATCAAATATGATGATCAATCAATCATGATAGATAATCAAATGAATCTAATTGTATTTCAAATAGAGTTTTTCAATTTTTCACTATCTCATAGAAATATATATGAACAAATTGAAACAAAATCGTATTGATTCGTAATCGTACAAAGTACTTATATAAGAATCAATTCATGAACATTAAGCCACGGTTTGCAAAGATTGCATTCCTTAATTCATAAATGTATTTGTTCATGAGTATGAAAAACATACATAAACGATTTTAGAACTTAACCACTAAGTTTGGAAACATGTACGCAAACTATAGAATTTGGACTTTGGTCTTGTCTAGTCGTTTGCAAACGGGTATGCAAACAGCCACCCCGGACCTAATTCAGGTAGTACCGTTCGCATACTAGGTATGCAAACAAGGTTCCCGGACTTTACATTATCAATTGGAAATCCGACCTTTGGTTATTGATTGATACTTGAAAATTGGTCTTTGGTACCGTTCAAGTTATCTCTCTAGTATTTGATAAAGACTCGCAGATTTCTATTTTCTTGAGTATAGATCAAATCGAGAGATTGAGATATTAACTCTTTGATATACTTTTATCTAGATTGAGTGTGACTGTCTAGTTGATTATTTAGAAAGTATATTGGAGTTTGTCCATACAAATTTCTAAGCGAAATATTGGGTGTGGTTGTTAGACCCCCGCTTTTTCAATATGGGGGAGAGTTCTTTATTGAACTTGTGCTTAATTTCCAAATCTTTTTGGGGAGTGCGGCTGTGGAATATTGTAGGAGTTATCTAGTATCTTTATAAACTCCTTGATGAATACACTAAGTTTCGACTATGTGAAATCATCGAAACAGAGTTGATATTTTCTCTTTTAGTCATGAATTATGTCTTTGAGAATTTCATTATGATCCCATAGTTTTCGTACCTTTTCCAATTTATATTGACAAAAAGGAAGAGAAATATTTTGTAGTTCACACTATATACATATGGTTTACGGATCATTAGACAAGGGAGAATTGTTTTCATTCTGTGATGAAGTATTGACTAAGGGGGAGTGATAGATATCATCATAGTATTATTTTCAAAGTTGTGATGCAATTGAACTTTGATGTTGTGTAATAATACTATGACACTATATAACAATAATTGAGAACAACTGTTTTCTTATTGTTATGGCTACAGATCTTCAACAACAATGATGCTGAGATGAACACGTTCAGAATCGCTGGAGTACTTGAAGTGACGAAAAATTCGAGGAATGTTGAGGAGCCAAGGAAATCAAGCATGTTGGATGAGAAGCTACAAAGTTTATTTATTTTGTAACCATATGTATTGATACTTTTGTCACTATAAATGACAAAGAGGGAGATTGTTAGAGCACTGTTCGGTCGAACTCGTAAGCATTTCTATCTCAAGCTTGTTTGTCAATTTTAGTTAATCAAAACTATAAGTCTTGATTTATACTCTACTTATAGCTATGTCTCGGACTAGGATAGAATGTGTAGTTGATCTTTAGGCTTCACGACGTTCATCGATTGAAGATGAAGATTTAATGAGGGGAGCTTGGAGGAACTTCATCAACAAAAGGTTGGAAGATTTTGTTGATGAAAGGTTTTGTCTATTATATTCTATCTCCTAATGAGACTAAGTCATATAGCTATATAGACTTTTATATTATACACATTTGATATTTAGAGCTGAGTTTATCTCGGTTATCTATTTCTCGAAATATATGTTGGAAGCTTTTTGCTTTAGCTACGTTCATTATTATTCTTGACGAGTTTAGTTGGAAATCATTTATTTGTTGGAAACTAAATAATAAGTCAAAAGATGGTCATGTAAAAATTTCCTTGAAACATCTTATATGATTTGTGTGAGAAAATCATTTGACGTCGACTTGGAAAGTTTCGTATTGATCATTCGATCACTTGAAAATTATTTATAAGCTAATGGTTTGTGTGAGACAACCATTGTCGTCTTCTAATGACATTTCAATGATTGAAATGGGAGTTTATAACAAATACCTTTCTATGGATACAACACAGTATGCGTACCCAAGATGCAAATTATTTTTGTATGATTCAGGTCGGGGAACCTTGTTTGCAAACCTAGTATGAGAATTCTAACGCACAACCTGTGATATTTCAATTATAAAGATAAACAATATAATGTAGAAATAGAAATAACACAGACACCAGAATTTTGTTAACGAGGAAACCGCAAATGCAAAAAAACCCCGGAACCTAGTCCAGATTGAACACACACTGTATTAAGCCGCTACAGACACTAGCCTACTTCAAACTAACTTCGGTCTGGACTGTAGTTGAACCCCAATCAATCTCACATTGTTCCAAGGTACAGTTGCACTCCTTACGTCTCTGGTCCCAGCAGGATACTACGCACTTGATTCCCTTAACTGATCTCACCCACAACTAAGAGTTGCTCCGACTAAAAGTCGAAGACTTTAATAAACAGATCTGTATCACACAGAAAAGTCTATAGTAATAGATAAATCTGTCTCCCACAGAAATACCTACGAGTTTTGTTCCGTCTTTTGATAAATCAAGGTGAACATGAACCAATTGATAACCCGGACTTATATTCCCGAAGAATGGCCTAAAATTATCGATCACCTCACAATAGTCTTAATCGACGCGGCGAAAGAAGATATTGTGGAATCACAAACGATGAGACTAAGATGTTTGTGATTACTTTTATATCTTGCCTATCAGAGATATTAATCTCAAGCCAATCTTTGTGATTGTACTCGTACGATAGAATATGCAAGATCATATCAGACAACTACGAGAAAGTAGTATCGGTCTGGCTTCACAATCCCAATGAAGTCTTTAAGTCGTTAACCTGGTTTAGAAGAAGAAACCAAAGGTTAAAGGAGAATCGAGTCTAGCTATTCAACTAGTATCACACAGAAGGTATGGGAATTAGGTTTCCCACTTGCTAGAGTTGTCCCTTATATAGTCTTTCAAATCAGGGTTTGCAATAAATGTTAGCTTGGTAACAAAGCATTCAATATTCACCGTTAGATGAAAACCTGATTTAGATTCAAGATAATATCTTTCAACCGTTAAATCGAAAAACCTATCTTGTTACAGACAAATGAAATGTACGATTTTAGGTTTGTGTAACCGTACCCAAACATGTACATTTGTTGGTTCAACAGTAGTTAATCAAATGGTTAGCCATATGATCACTTTCGTATCAACCAATCTCTTCTTCACCATAACTAGTTCAAATGACTCAAATGAACTAGTTAGAGAGTTTTTCAATTGCAAGGGAATCTTATATAACTACACAAGACACAATTGAAGCAAAAACGATTTGATTCACTTGAATCGGTTTATGAACTTTATAGCCACGGTTTGCAAACTTGCATTCCTTAGTTTATATAAACATGAGTTCACAAACAATCGTCTTTAGACATAACCTAACTCAAGTCCGCGTACTGGGTTCGCGGAATTAAGTTCCTGGAAGGAGTTCTCAAACTCCAGCAGATTTTCTCGGGTCAAGAACTTCCGCCAGTTCGCGGACTGGGTGCGCAGACTGAGTTCACGGCTCTTGTTCCGGTTCTCTTGATCAACAAAGTTCGCAAACTTCGGTTCAAGGAATAAGAACTTATACATATATGTGTTTCCACAACAATGCTTATATCCAACAATGGCTATATAGTCTAAACTCTCATTTCAATCATTGAAATATTCTTCTATAATGTTATAATAGTCGTTAGACATAAAGAATCGACTATCGTCATCAAATCTATTTTCAAAGTGATTGAAACATAACATGACTTTCGTCACTAGGTAAAGATGAGTTTGGCCAAACCGAAAGCTTACCAACACATATTTCGAGAAATAGATAGGCGAGATAAACTCGGCTCGAAATAACAAATGTGTATAATCAAAGTCTATATAGCACAACGACTTTTGTCTCAAGATAGGAGATAGAGTAGATAAACTTTTGAGTGATAGATAAGTTCAAGTCTCCACATACCTTTTAGTCGATGAAGATCCACCAGTTCCTTGAGCAGTCCTTCGTCTTGTATGATGATCGCCATGGAGTTCTTGAGTTCAACTACACTTTATATCCTAGTCCGAGACATTAGCTATAGTAGACTAGAAATCAAGATTTATAGTTTTGATCACTAAAATTGACAAACATGCTTGAGATAGCAACGCATGCGAGGTTGACTGAGCGATGCTCTAACACATATAATGTCATTTCCGAAAGAACAACAAGAGCGAACTTACTTTTACAAGAAAAGAAGGATTTCTTTGGACATTAACAAATCACATGGATTTGTATCCAGAAAACTCGACTAAATTAATCACAAGAATTATTGATTAATTTAATAGGAAATGCCCAACATAAGAAAACTTACGGAGCCATACAATATTTTTCACATAAAAGTGGATTAGGGAAAGATCAATACTGCGGAATATTCAAAAGTTCATTTTATCTTTTATCAATATTTGTATAAAGACATAATAGACTTAACTTTTGAGCATATGTGAGATAATCATAGTTCACGGTAGTAAACAAACATATCCGATAATATATTTTTGCAATATATAAAACCAATAAAAAATTAAATCTATCATGGATTTAAAACAAAGGTTCAAAGAAAAAATATCAAAGTTATTACAACCCAATAAGTTTCAAGAGGTTCAACAGTAATAGCATAAGAAAACATAACTAAAAAAAACAAGTTACTCCAAACTGTCATAAAAGTCCCTAGAAATTTCTTCAAGTTTTTCAATAAGTTCTGGATAAGCTTCTGAAGCATAATCCAATTGCTCCTGCAAGCATTCATCCCGTTGTTGAAGTCGGATGATCTCAAGATTTGAGGATACTGAAGTTCTAGCTGGAGATATGCACATATTTTTGATGCTTGCCATGGTCAAGACTTTTAGTCCTCCAAGGATGGTTCCAACAGAAAACATGCTGTAATGACTACAAATCCTTGAAATGAGACAAGGAAATCCCAGAGTCTTTTTTGAAGTCTGTCTAACACTAATCATCTGACGAATAACAAGGCCACAGAAATCAATATTCCTCCCTTCAACAATGTAGTAGACCAACTCAGCAACAGGCCTGGTCCACAACAGTTTTTCAATTGTGCTGGGCATCAGGTTTTCCACTAGTAGTTTTCCAGCAACCTTAAGGAACAACTCAGCACCATGAACATCAATCTTACCATCCTTCCAGGATACATCCTTTGCAAGAAGAACGTTTGAGAGAAAATTTGGAGATGGTCTCAAATGCTCAGGTTGTGGTAATTGGAAATCACCAACCCGGGTCAAGTTCAAGAGCTAGGAAATAATTTGACGATTCATAAGAATGACTTTATTTTTAACAATGGTTTTAAAAGTGCAGTTGACTGTGTCAGGTTCATGCAAGTTTTCATAAAATTGAGTCGTCATTTCTATATGCATTGTTCCCATAGGACGAAGAATAATACCCCAAACATGATCTTTAAAAAACCCAGGAAGATGTTCTACCCTAAGTTCCTAGGAATCATAAATCCTTTCCATAATAGGTTGCTTTGCACTATATTCCTCATAGAGGTTACGAGCCTCCATGTTAACGAACCTAGTTTGCATGATTGGATCAAAATAAGTATCATCATGAATTTGAGCACCCGAACTCTCACCGCGACTTAATCTCTTCTTAGATTCACATTGTTGATAAGAAAAACTTAAAAAAAGGTGAAGAACTTACTGAGTACTCAAACTGCCGTTAATGGTGAAGTACCAGAGTAATCGAACGAGAAGAACGGAGATAAACCCCTTTTGTATAATTTTGTTGTGAATCTAAAGATACCAAGAACACTCAAAACGGTTGAGAAACAAGGTTTTGGAGATTGAGGGTTAGCGAACTCTTGAGTTTTTCTTTTACAGGGTTCTCGAACAAGAGAAGGTGGAGAAGAAAACAAGAGAAAAGCTTCTCTTTATATGTGCAACCGACCGAACAGTTCCCGATCCAGTATAACAATTTCAGGTTCGGAACCAACAAGTTCTAGTTTGTGGTCTAGCTCACACATGTGACCGCACAAGACAAGTCAAGAGCTAAA
Organism: Papaver somniferum; assembly: GCF_003573695.1. Classification (NCBI taxonomy): domain Eukaryota; kingdom Viridiplantae; phylum Streptophyta; class Magnoliopsida; order Ranunculales; family Papaveraceae; genus Papaver; species Papaver somniferum. The sequence goes on along the minus strand of NW_020622934.1, from coordinate 13,771,446 downwards.
TGGGTTTAACCTAAAACCCGTTTAGATAAATTTTGAGAACAAGAATTCGATCATTAGTTTCTTGACCCCAAGAGAGAACCTCTTTCCAGCAGCTTTTGCAACCAGATAGGTTAAGAAATACCCAAAAAGCTGAATCTGTGGAAACCTCACAAGACCTCAGACAACCAAAGAAAATAAATTTTTATGTCTTTGATATCCTGTTTTGTATTTTTTTATCAGCAAGGACTGGGAATTATTTTTAGCACAAGGTAAGGTAACTTTCTTGGTGGAGAGGGACATCTTAACATTTTTTTTACATATCACCATCCTGCAATTATGATAAATTGTTTCCGGAATAGATTCATGTAGCGAATCCTGTTCTAGTGAGATATTCTCAGTTGAATGAGGCTTATGCTCCATTTGTATTACATCCAGTACATGACTCGTTGTACTACATAGAGGAGGAACAATGCACTCACTTATCAATGAATCAATATCAACCTCAACAAGATCATTATTCATCATAACATGATTTTGTCTATCGAGAGAGTCTTGTTCCTTTTGGAGAACACTATCAACATCAAGATAAAGATTCTCAAGGAGTCTTTCGACTTCTGAAAATGCTTTAAGAGATTTTAATCCGGGAGGAGGATGAGATAGAATATCTTCTACAGATTTAATCAAATCCGTCATGAAAGAATATTCGGTATCTCCTGAATCTGGTGGTGCATTTATTGAGATAACACTTCTGTCCATAGAGTCAGATTGCTACAAACACAGACTTATGAGGTCTTTAACGTGTCTGCCAGCTCTGATACCAATTTAAAAAGCAGTGGTATAACAACCACATCCAATAATTCGTTCGATAAGACTAACTCCGATATTATTCCGAGAGCACTAACTTATAAAGAGAGCTCAACCAAGAAAGATATCAAAGAGTTATATCTCTTTTTCTCAAATCTCATAAAATCATACAGATAGAAATCTATGAGCCTGATTAATGTGAGAAATACTTGGACAGTACCAAAGACCAATGTCAAAGTGTCAATCAATTTATATCCAACAAACAAAGGTCGGATTTACCAATTGATTGAACTACGCACAACCTGTGATATTTCAATTATATAAAAATATAATGCGGAAAAGAAATAACACAAACACCAGAAATTTTGTTAACGAGGAAACCGTAAATGCAAAAAAACCCCGGGACCTAGTCCATATTTGAACACCACACTGCATTAAGCTGCTACAGACACTATCCTACTACAAGTTAACTTCAGACTGGAATGTAGTTGATCCCTAACCAAGTCTCACATCGATTAAGGTACAGTCTCCTTCCTCACGCCTCTAGAACCACGCCGGATTCTGCGCACTTGATTCCCTAAGATGATCTCACCCACAACTAAGAGTTGTTATGACCCAAAGTCGATTAATCCTTTGATAGACTTGTTTGTGTGAGACAGATTTGTTTATTGTCAAAGCCTGCGATTTTGGGTCGTAGAAACTCTTAGTTGTGGGTGATATCAGCTAAGGGAATCAAGTGCGCAGTATCCTGCTGGTATCAGAGGCGTAGGGAGTACAACTGTACCTTGGATCAGTGGGAGACTGATTGGGGTTCAACTATAGTCCAGTCCGAATTTATCTTGGAGTAGGCTAGTGTCTGTAGCGGCTTAATACAATGTGTGTTCAATCTGGACTAGGTCCCGGGGTTTTTCTGCATTTGCATTTTCCTCGTTAACGAAATTTCTGGTGTCTGTGTTATTTTTATTTTCGTATTATATTTGTTTATATAATTGAAATAATACAGGTTTTACGTTTGAATCAATCAATTGGAAATCCGACCTTGGTTGTAGATTTCTATTGATTGATCCTTGGATATTGGTGTTTGGTACCATCCAAGTTATTTCTTGCATTTGATTAGAACTCGCAATTCCTGCTTGAGTAAATCAAATCAAGAGAGAGATTTAAACTCGTTGATATACTTTTAATTGATTGAGTCTTGTTGATTATCTTAAAAGTATATTTGAGTTTGTCCATACAGATTGCTAAGCGAAATATTGGGTGTTGTTGTTAGACCCCCGCTTTTTCAATTGGTATCAGAGCAGGCAAACACTTTCAGGACCTCAAAAGTCTGTGTTTGTAGCGATCTGACTATATAGACCATAAAATCCCAATTGACGCTTCACCAGGTTTAAAAACCTACCATAGAAAAAAGTCTGATAAACTGGTTACTCTTCAAAAGGGGTTGGATGAAAAAATCCGGATTAACTCTGATCTTGTTGCAGAAATTGCAATTCTCAAGGATTTGATATCTGGTAATAGTCCCTTGGTGAATCTGAGAAACTCCAGTTGTTCCTCTTTAAATAATAGTCGTAAATCAAACGGTGATCAACGACCGGTTGTTGTGAAAACTGATTTGACTAGGAACCACTCAGACAAACTTCAAAGTTTTGGCCCGCATTCTTGTTGTGATTCTTCGAATCACCTTCAACAAGTTTGTATGTCGTTTCAAAAGAGTCTGAATGTTACAAGTAATCTTTGTAATAAAACTAAACAACTTTTTGATACTTTGAAAGGACATACAAAACTATCAGGAAACTCTAAACAGAGAAGTACTAATAGTATGGGTGCCTTTGATTTAATATCTACGTCTCCTTTTTAATGGTTTCTTGATAGTGGATGTAGTACACATATGACAGGCGATCTCACATGGTTTGTTTCGTCTATTGACTATGAAGGAGGTACTATAACGTTTGGAGATGGGAGTTGTTGCTACATCAGCAAGAAGGGAACGATAAAACTTCTCGGTGTTCCAGAAATTCATGAAGTAGTATAAGTAAAAGGTATGAATGCTAATCTTCTTTCTATTAGTCAAATTTGTGACAAAGGCCATCGAGTTGTCTTCAATGCAAATGGATGTGACATTGTAGACAAAACTGGGAAAGTAATTTTTCAAGGAACTCGTGGTAAAAACAAATGTTATATACTTGATACTCAGTTTGGCAATCGTTGCAATTTGACTAAGGTGGAATCTACACATCTTTGGCATGAGCGTCTTGGTCACATCAATTATCGTCTTCTAACTAAGATCATTAACAAAGAACTTGTTAGAGGAATTCCCAAAATCAATGCAAAGATTGAAGGTGTGTGTGGTTCCTGTCAAAAGGGTAAGCAAACGAAAGTTCACTACAAATCATGTCGAGATATTCTCACTAAAGCTCCACTTGATTTAATTCACATGGATCTCTTCAGACCAATTCAACAACCCACTGTTGCTGGTAAGAAGTATGCTTTAGTTATGGTAGATGATTACACCAGATTCACTTGGGTTGCATTTCTATCTCATAAGAATGAAACTCTTGGTGAATTCAAGATTAATGTTAAAAGGATCCAGAACGAACAAGGTCGCAAACTAAAGAAAATTAGAAGTGATCGTGGAACTGAATTCAAAGACACCAAGGTATTTGAATTCTGTGACGAACTGGGGATCATTCAAAAATACTTACCACCTATCACTCCTCAAACTAATGGAGTTGCTGAAAGAAAGAATAGAAATATTCAGGAAATGGCCAGGGTAATGCTCTATAACAAAAACTTACCATTAAGGTTTTGGGGAGAAGATGTTTTTACAGCATGTTACTTGATCAACCGTGTGTATTTACGGTCTAAAACCCTTAACACTCCTTATGAGTTGTGGTACGGAAGAAAACCCAACCTACACTATCTCAGGGTGTTTGGAAGTATGTGATATATTCTGAAAGATCGAGAACAGAAAGGGAAATTCGACACCAAAAGTGATGAAGGTATATTTATTGGCATAGATAGCTAGGGTCCGGATTAAAGGTTTTGTGGGTACACCTCTGGTAAACCCTCCGGAGACAACACTCCGCCGCTAGGGCCACCTAGCGGTTTAACGGCTTGCTGCACGTGCTAAGTGTAGTCATTTTTATTTTTCTAGATTAGATTTTCTCGAGGACTAGCAAATAATAAGTTTGGGGGTATTTGATAGACACATTTTTGTGTCCGAATTGTCCTCAATTTTCAGTATTGTTGGTACTCGATTTTCTACTTACTATGGTGTTTTATGTGTTTGTAGGTATTTTTGGAAAATTCGGCTCGAAAAGTTGGTATAGGCACCCGGAGGACACATGTCATTTGGACTCTCAGTTTTGGATAAGGGGCACCTAACTGATAAGGGGCACCCCAGGGAGCCAACTGCTAATCGCACCCCATTACTGGTTAAGGGGGCTCCATCTTCTTCCTTGATTTGAAAAGAAAAATTGGCGGGAAATTTGGTTTCAACGGCAAAGGATTTATTATCTTTAAGATAAAAATATCTTCTTGCCTTACAAACATGAATTTTTGAAGAAAAAGGAAGTTATCTTATATTAAACAAGAAAGATATCCTTAGAAGATTTTATCTTGGATTTTATTCTACGAATTAAAGAAGATATGGGTTTAGTAAAGACATATATAGAATAAAGAGAAGGAAAAATTCTTGAAGATATTTTTAATTAAAAAGAAGAAGATTTTGGAGTTATGGAAGAATATATTTGAGTGATGTGTATTTGTGTGTATAAATAGAGAGCTAGAGAGCACATTTGGGGGGAGTTTGGAGAGAAAAGAAAATCACTGCTTTAATAATTTTCTCACATTTTCATCATTTGTAAAACCACTTTTTGAGCCATGAATAAATATTTGAAGTGTGTTTTTGACGTGATGAGCTAATCCCCAACACTGGGATGACGGAGGAAGACGAATTTCATACATGGGTAAAATTATTTAATTCTTTTAAGACTTTTGCATTAATTTTAATTGAAATATGATTTGAATTAATTGGTTGTCATTTAATTTGATGAGGTATGCTTAGCTTAAATGTTTTGATACATCATGCTTAGGATTTACAACTAATCTTTTGAGAATCTATCTTGGAAAAATCAGAGTCCATGTTAATTTTATTTATTGAGCTTTAATTGTTGAGCATAAATAAATCTAGCCCTATGTTATGAATTCGACGAAATCCTAGTCCTAGTAACTCTCTTCATCTTGTGACAATATTTTTTATATATTTTTCTTTTATTTTAGTTTATTAATTCTTAAAATCAATCTCATCAAGTCTGAGCGAACGACAACTCTATTTACCACTATATAAAATTCGATCAATAATCCTCCTGCTGAATTGCCTCCAACCGAGACAATTGAGAAAGTCAAAGAAATCCCAAAATCAGTTGAAGTTATCCCAACTGTTGCTGATCCTGATATTTCTAGTGACGAGGAGAAGAGCACTGATCAAACCATTCCTGACGAACAAGAACGTGTCCCTCCACGACATCTCTGGGCTCAAAGGAATCATGATCCCAACAGTATTATTGGAGGAAGATATTCTACATCCAAAACAAGAGGACAACTTCAAAATATGTGCAATTTTGGTTGTTATCTTTCACAACTAGAACCAAGAAATATTGATGAAGCTCTAAATGATCCCTTTTGGGTGAATGCAATGCATGAAGAGTTAAATCAATTTCAAAGACAAGATGTGTGGGAACTTGTACCTTGTCCCTCCAATATCAATATTGTTGTCACCAAATGGATATTGAAGAATAAGTCTGATGAATTTGGCACGACTATAAGAAACAAAGCTAGACTTGTCACTCATGGATATTCACAGATTGAAGGAATTGACTTTGACAAAACCTTTGCTCCTGTGGCACCCCTTTAATCCATTCATCATTTGTTAGCTCATGCTTGTTTTCTTAAGGTTAAGCTGTTTCAAATGGATATAAAATCTGCGTTCCTAAACGGAATTTTAAAGGAGGAAGTATGATTTAAGATTTTTCTGGGGTTGTAGTAGTGAAGGTTCAAACTCTCGGATTTGTGAAGGATAATTTTTTTTAGACTTAATAAAAATAAATAAATAATTTTATATGCACAATATTAACAAAATATGGGAGAGAATTTTTACCGGGGATCAGGATTCCACCATTCACCAAAATTTATGTGATTCAATAACAATTCTTATCATGCAATTCTAGACAATATAACTCCAATCAAAGGAAATTGTGATTCTAATCATTGCCTAAATTAGATTTTGAAAACATCCACTGTTAATCGCGAGCATGAAGTATCAAAAGCAATTTACTAAGCATACTCCATCAAGAGAAAACACAATTGATTAATAAAAATCATTTACTCCATTTTTATTCGGTGCAATTAATCATAAAAGAGTTGCATAAATAAATTTAAATAAATTTTACCACATAACTTTTGGAAGAATGGCTTCCTCCGTCACCCCTGGGATTGGGTTTAGCTACTCATGATGAAAAACCTCTCAAATTGATTCATTGATACTCAAAAGTTGTTTACAATCAAGAGAAAATGGAGAAAAACGGTTTACAACAGTGTTTGCGACACATATAGAGCGTTCAAAAAGAACGATACAACAGAGGTGTTGTTGTTCCGAAGTCGGGGAAAGGAATTGAGTATTGTCGCAATTAAGCGACACTAATCAACGACTGTCCCTGAGGGTATTATGTTCTTCGTGTTCTTCCTTGCACCAGCAGCAAGCTTTTCTCCTGTGTGACTTTCTTTCGATTCTTCTCGGCTCCTAAACTCTCCCAAAGACTCTCCCAACTCTTCTAAACTCTTTAGCCTTGTATTTATAGTTTTTTAGAACAAAAATATCCGACCATAACACCGTATAATCTCCCATTAATCCCGTCATTGCTCACTGCCCATATTTAACAATAATTTCCATTTTTGGCTTCTACACACGTAAACTTTGATCCTGCACGCTCTAGTTAACCTTCCCCACGCCTCCGAAGTCATCGAACTCCTCCAAAACACTCCATGCATGGCAAACACACAATCGAACTCGTGTTACAGGACACGTTGCTCTGTTTTGAGATCGTGACTCAAACCAGAATTTCCATCCAATTCCGATCAAATCCGATGCCCACAATGTGTTCCCTATCCCATATCACAACTTCCCACCAAATTTCAGCGATTGAATCGCACTAAAACACCTTTATTTTCTCGATCACAAATCTGCCAGTTTTGAATATATTTTTCCCGCCAAAAAGCTGTTTTTGAATTTAAAGAGAAGATGGATGCCCCTTAACCAGAGCTTGGGTGCGAATAGCAATTGGGTGGAAATAGTAATTTTGGGTGGAAATAGTAATTTTTATGGGTTCCTCCGGGACATTTCTGGGATGCTTCCGGTGCATTTATGGGGTGCCTACGATACATTTCTCCGGGGTGTAAAACACTGCTTTTTGAGCCCATTTCGCCGCAAGGACTTATTTCTCTAAAAATTCCTACAAAGACATAAAAGAACACAATAAATACAAAATTGAGAACTAACAATACATACAATAGAGACATATTAGACACATAAATGCGTCTATCAACACCCCCAAACTTATTATTTGCTTGTCCTCGAGCAAATTTATTCTAGAAAGGAAAATCATTTGAACCCCTAGGTGGCCCTAGTGGCGGAGTGTTGTCTCCGGAGGGTTTACCAGAGGTGTACCCACAAAACCTTTACTCCATACCCTAGCTATCTACGCAAAACCTTGGAAAGCACTAAAGAACCTCCTTGGTTGGCATACAATTATTGACTCTAAGAGGAAGAACCCTGATGCGAAATTCCAATTGTTGTACACGAGTTTGCACTCAAGCATACTAAAATTCATATAAGTGACAGAGCTCTACTAAGATAGTTTCACGATGGACATCATACTTGGAGTCAGACTAATCACATGAAAGTATTAAGAAGATGGAAAAAGAAAAATGTAGATGGTTGAAAAGCGAACGGTGTTTCCCATATCTGTCTGAAGGCCTCTGCCAAGATGAACCTAACCTAAATGATTGAGATACCAGTCTGACTAATATTAACACACTGGCATATACAAGGGAACCAGTGGTTAATAATCCTAACTCTAGGTCAACACAACTGGCATATACAAGGGTACCAGTGGTCGACTTTATTAAACACACATTTATTTAAGAACTAACAACATGATTAGACCTTGTGGACCGAAGCGCATGTTTCTTGTCAGCAGATTACATGGTGATTCCTGTGGATCCTGCATTCCATGCTTGTTTAGGCTACGGAGACAGGGAGAACACACACATATTTCTATCCAAGTGTTAGTGTTTATTCCGATTGGTCTACTGGTCTGGTCTAAATTTTTTTTTTTTTTTTTTGAAAAGGTAACTCAGTCTCTCTATTTCACCCTAGCAAAGGTAACAACTTGAATCGTGTGCCCCACCAAATCACCTGAAATAAAAGAAAACTAAAAATAGAAAGTGAAAAGGACTCAACGAGATATGGCGAAACTATAATGTTATTTCTAACACCTGAGCTCTGTGCTTTTATGAATAGACTCTTTAGATGTTTCCATCTATTCAGATTGGTTCCTCAACTCCTACAACCAAAATGCTTCCATCCACTTAGATTGGTTAGTGTCATCCTAAATACGCATAAATTTCTAGGCTCTGGAGTTTATTTATTGAAACTAAAAAGTTTCTCCCATACCCCCAAACTTAAATCTAACATTATCCTCAATGTTCTAAAGATGAAACTAAAAGCATGAACAAGGAGAAACTGTTACCATTTGAAGCGGAAGAGTTAAGGAAAGATATTACCGTGTTGCATGAGCATGGGATACCTCCCAAGAAGTGCTAAGTTTAAAGTCTTCAGCCAGACTTAAGAAAGGATTAGTCAACTCGAACCATAAAATAACAATCGAAATAATTGTGGGTCTTCAAAACTAAATAGAGCTGACCAAAGGAAACTGCAACGAACCAAGAAAGTGAACAAGACTAGCATGCCCTTACTTAGTTTCCTGATTAAGAAATTTATATATAATTGTGGTTCAGGTTCAGGTTCTATGAAAGGGTCTAAAAAGAAAACTTTCATTGGTTGCGTTTCTTCATAGGTGGGATCCGAATCATTAGGTCCTAGAGTCTGGAAAAACTCAAATATGATCATAGAAGTGCACAATAATAACCTAAATAACTGAGGATCCTCTAAGTCAATAATATTTGACTTACAAAATTGACCAAAATGAGAGTAGTGATCATTCTTAAGCAAATGTGTCGATTCTAATTTCCTAAAGCATTTAGGTTTAGTCTCACAACTTAATATTCGACACATTTGGAATATAAACGTTCCCACAGTTGGAAGAAAACTATTTGGTGGGAAAACAAAGTCAATCTGGGGATCATAGCCTGGGCAAACCACATCAACCAGAGGATGGGTTTCTAACGACTGAACTCCTTCATGGACATCATTAGGCTCGGGAAAACGAGTATGAAGGTAATCTTGTAAAATGGTCGAGGCACAGATATCAAGTCCTAAGTGTGGGGACTTTCTGAGAGTTAAAGGTAAGGCACCAGGGAAGTGATAATCACCCCCAAACTTAGAGTTTTCAGTGTCTCTAGATAGACCTCTAATTATTTCTTGAATTTTCGTATCTTCAGAGTCCTTAAAATATTCAAGAGATTCTTCTAAGTTATTATCAGGTAGTGCATCTTTACTCATCTCTACGGGTCTATCTTCTTCTTCCAAGACTATTGTTTCTAAGTCTCTAGACTCTAAAACAGTATTTTCGAAATGAACCCGTTCCTCTAAACCACTATCGGCTTCGTAATCAAAAGGAAAAACTACGTCGTCTAAAACGGTGGTATCCCTAATCAAATCCTCGTCCTTTGGAATAGGTGAATAATCATAAAAATTATTTGGATTTGAACTAGAAATAATATAATCATTATAAAGCTCAATTGGATTAATAGATTCCTGATCACTATGCCTACATATTTCAGATTCTTCATTATTACTATCCTTATCATCATAATAGTACAAAGATGATTGAACCTTATCTAAATAAGTAGTGTCTTTTATTCTAACCTCGTCCTCTATATTGGGCAAATATTCACTATTGATATCAAGGGTAGAATTGGAAACACTATTTTGTAAATTTAGATTATTTCGAGCAGCATTAGCTAACTGTTCATTTTCTGCCTCTAAAAGTGCTTGAATTTCACTAAGAGTAACACTTATAGTTCACAAGTCTCATTGAATATCTTAGACGGTTGTGTACTCTCTTCTCTTGAACTAACTGCACGTTCATACTCCCTTCGAATTTGTTGGTAGGTTTCTTCTAGAGATTGAACAGGTCTAGAAATGTCATAATCAGGACTAGTTTTTAAGTAATTTTCCAAAAACGCATGACTAGTACTATAATATTCCTGATTTTCTTGCTCGTAAGACCAATTCGTGTGTGGATAGTAATTGGGCTCACTATGGTATGAACCATAACCTTGAAAAGGTTGGCGTTCCCAACTACACTTCCCACCATGGTCATAAAACTGATGATGTCCATATTCAAATTCAGGTCGATACTCATTGTATTGGCTTCTATCATACCAGTTCGACATTCTTAATTGCAAGGGAATTCTACACAACCACAAACAAGGCCGACTCGACTCTACCAAAACAAACCTAAAGATTTCTAGCACAAAAAGCATGATGGCTTCACTTAGATTGTTTTCTAGACCAGCTTCTATTCCTTCGAAAAGGAATTCGTTACAATTTGAGCACACCCCTCTGGAATCAATCCGAGCTAATGTAAGTTGAATCGAGGCGAGGGAAGCTTAGTAGAGCTTTGATACCCAAGGCCTCACCGCATTAGAAGGCGTCGCAGCCACGCATTCAACTCACAGAAACCATCATGAACTTTGAAGTGTGCTTAAAGAGCAACCAATATTTTTCGAACGAGTTTCCTATTAAGCTCGTTACCCTATCGGTCTCGTTCTATTCCAAATTTTAAAGCTTGGGTTCTCGTTAGGTTTCGTTTTCCTAAGGCGGGCAAGAAGGGAGCGGTGATGAAATCCGAACCCTTATCTTGTATTGGCCAGGCCTTGCCCTTTACTAGGAATTTAAAAACAGTCCAAATTCGTCCTCAATCAATGAATCACCTTAAGGAATACAGTAAACCCGCTGACAGGAGATTCGCGAGTGTTTCGATGGACTTACCTCCCGTACCAGACGGGGGATGAACCGTTGAAGTCGACTCGGGCCACGACTCCTATGTCATGTACGAACCCGAGGGGCCGAGACGATATAGTAATCGTCGTCCTTCTCTGCAAACAGTTTGTATTTATTTATTTATTTTTATTTATTTTTTTAATTATATAACCCTTCCGTAGGGTTTAAAAAAAATGTCCAATGTTCAATGTCCGGAAAAAAAAAATGTCCAAAAATAAAAGATTACAAAAATAAAACCTTAATTACAGTTTCTAAAAAAAAATTAATAAAATAATAATAAAAAAATATCTAAAAAATAATAATAATAATAATAATAATAAAAAAAGTCCTTCGTCTTCTTTCCGTTCTTTTTTCTTTAAGCTTTGCTCACAGTCTTTATGAAATCGCCAAAAATCTTTGACAACTTCTTCTTCGTTTTTTTTTCTTTTCGATCCAAGCCTCAAAACCTGTATCACATAGACAAATACCCAAAGAACGTAAAAAAAACAAAGAAAAATAAATCTAAAAAAAAAAAAAAAATTCTACCTAAACACAATTCCGCGTCGGCGGCGCCAAAATGATTTAAGATTTTTCTGGGGTTGTAGTAGTGAAGGTTCAAACTCTCGGATTTGTGAAGGATAATTTTTTTTTAGACTTAATAAAAATAAATAAATAATTTTATATGCACAATATTAACAAAATATGGGAGAGAATTTTTACCGGGGATCAGGATTCCACCATTCACCAAAATTTATGTGATTCAATAACAATTCTTATCATGCAATTCTAGACAATATAACTCCAATCAAAGGAAATTGTGATTCTAATCATTGCCTAAATTAGATTTTGAAAACATCCACTGTTAATCGCGAGCATGAAGTATCAAAAGCAATTTACTAAGCATACTCCATCAAGAGAAAACACAATTGATTAATAAAAATCATTTACTCCATTTTTATTCGGTGCAATTAATCATAAAAGAGTTGCATAAATAAATTTAAATAAATTTTACCACATAACTTTTGGAAGAATGGCTTCCTCCATCACCCATGGGATTGGGTTTAGCTACTCATGATGAAAAACCTCTCAAATTGATTCATTGATACTCAAAATTTGTTTACAATCAAGAGAAAATGGAGAAAAACGGTTTACAACAGTGTTTGCGACACATATAGAGCGTTCAAAAAGAACGATACAACAGAGGTGCTGTTGTTCCGAAGTCGGGGAAAGGAATTGAGTATTGTCGCAATTAAGCGACACTAATCAACGACTGTCCCTGAGGGTATCATGTTCTTCGTGTTCTTCCTTGCACCAGCAGCAAGCTTTTCTCCTGCGTGAGTTTCTTTCGATTCTTCTCGGCTCCTAAACTCTCCCAAAGACTCTCCCAACTCTTCTAAACTCTTTAGCCTTGTATTTATAGTGTTTTAGAACAAAAATATCCGACCATAACACCGTATAATCTCCCATTAATCCCGTCATTGCTCGCTGCCCATATTTAACAATAATTTCCATTTTTGGCTTCTACACACGTAAACTTTGATCCTGCACGCTCTAGTTAACCTTCCCCACGCCTCCGAAGTCATCGAACTCCTCCAAAACACTCCATGCATGGCAAACACACAATCAAACTCGTGTTACAGGACACGTTGCTCTATTTTGAGCTCGTGACTCAAACCAGGATTTCCAGCCAATTCCGATCGAATCTGATGCCCACAATGTGTTCCCTATCCCATATCACAACTTCCCACCAAATTTCAGCGATTGAATCGCACTAAAACACCTTCATTTTCTCGATCACAAATCTGCCAGTTTTGAATATATTTTTCCCGCCAAAAAGCTGTTTTTGAGTTTAAAGAGAAGATGGATGCCCCTTAACCAGAGCTTGGGTGTGAATAGCAATTGGGTGGAAATAGTAATTTTTGGGTGGAAATAGTAATTTTTATGGGTTCCTCCGGGACATTTCTGGGATGCTTCCGGTGCATTTCTGGGGTGCCTACGATACATTTCTCCGGGGTGTAAAACACTGCTTTTTGAGCCCATTTCGCCGCAAGGGCTTATTTCTCTAAAAATTCCTACAAAGACATAAAAGAACACAATAAATACAAAATTGAGCACTAACAATACATACAATAGAGACATATTAGACACATAAATGCGTCTATCAAAGTATATGTCGCTCAACCTAAGGGATTTGAAAACCCTGATTTCCCATATCATGTGCTAAAACTCAAAAAGGCACTGTATGGGTTGAAACAAGTACCTAGAGCCTGGTTTGAAAAACTTACCACTTCTCTCATTAGAAAAGGTTTTTCAAGAGGCGGAGCTGATAAAACCTTGTTTACCAAATGGAGTGGGAAAGATGTTGTCATTTCTCAAGTCTATGTAGATGATATTATCTATGGATCAACTTCTGAAAAATTTGCAAAGGACTTCCAAGTCTCTCTTGCTAAAGAATTTCAAATGAGCAATGTTGGTGAATTAAAATTCTTCTTAGGATTACAAATTCAACAACATAAGGATGGAACTTACTTATCCCAAGAGAAGTATGCTCGAGATCTTGTGAAAAGGTTCGGCCTGGATAAGTCTTCTCCAAAATTGACACCTATGCCCACTACTGGTAAACTACACAGAGATGAGAAAGGAGCAAAAGTGGATCAAAAGATGTATCGATCTATTATTGGTAGACTTTTGTATCTTACAACTACTAGACCTGATATTTCTTTTAGTGTTGTTGTGCTAGGTTTCAGGCGAATCCAAAGGAATCTCATCTTGCAGCTGCAAAAAGGATCATTCGATATATTAATCACACTTTCGAGTATGGTCTATCTTACACTTTTGATACTAACACTGACCTTTCTGCTTATTCAGATGCTGATTGGGAAGGATGTGTAGAAGATAGAAAAATTACATCAGGGGGTTTCTACTATGTAGGACTGAATCTTGCATCTTGGCATAGCAAGAAGAAAAATTCTCAATCCCTGTCTACATGTGAGGCACAATATATTGTTGTTGGATCATGCTGTACTCAACTCTTATGAATGAAACAAATGCTAGATGATTATGGAGTTGATACTGGAATAATGAAGATCTTTTGTGATAACTCTAGTGCGATTCGAATCACTGAGAATCCCGTTGAGTACTCAAGAACAAAGCACATTGACATAAGGTGCCATTTTATTCGTGATCTCTATGAAAATGGTATCATAAGTATGGAATTTGTGCCTTCCGAACAACAATTGGCTGGTATTCTTACCAAACCATTAGACACTTCTACGTTTCAACACTTGCGGCAGTCTATTGGTGTTGTTTTGGCTCATTAAAACATTTCTATAACTCTTGCCCCTATGCTTATCTCTATATTTTGGGCAATTGAGTTTGAAACTCCAGTATGTTTACTCCAGTTCAGTTTCTGTAGAGTTGTTTTTGTTTTGTTAGTGTTTTTTTTTTTTTTTCAAAATCCTTCTTTTCTTTCGTAATTAAGGTCGCTCTTGTTGTTCTTCCGGAAATGACATCAAATGGGGGAGAGTTCTTTTGAACTTGTGCTTAATGGTCATATCTTGAGGGGTGTGTGGCTGTGGAATTTTAGAGGGGTTATCTTGTATATTTAAACTCCTTGATGAATGCATTTAGATTCGGCTTTATGATTAGTGATCAAAACTATAAGTCTTGATTTCTAGTCAATTATAGATAAGTCTCGGACTAGGATAGAAAGTGTAGTTGAGCTCGAGGACTTCATGGAGATTCATCATAAGTAGAAGAACTACTCAAGGAACAGGTGGAACTTCTCGACAAAAAGGTATGTGAAGACTTGAACTTATCTATCACTCAAAAGTCTATCTACTCTATCTCCTACTCTTTGAGACAATAACTCGTATGCTATATATATAGACTTTGATTATACACATTTTGTGTTTCGAGACGAGTATATCTCTCCTATCTATATCTCAAAATATGTGTTGGTAAGATATTCGCTTTAACCAAGTTTATCTTTACCATGTGACGAAAGTCATGATATGTTTCAATCATCTTGAAAATTGCTTTGACGAGAAATGGTGTAACAACTGTATAACGTCCTCTAAGAATGTTTCAATGATTGAAATGAGAGTTTAGATTACCCAACCAATGGTGGACATAAGAATTTTTTTGGAAACACATTTATGTGTAAGTTCTATTTCTTGAACCAAAGTTTGCGAACTTTTTTGATCAAGAGAACCGGAAGAATGGCGTGAGCCAAGTCCGCGAACTGCCGAAGCTCTCAAACCCGAGAATTTCTGCTGGAGTTGACAAACTACTTGCATGAAACTAAGTCCGTGAACTCAGTACACGAACCTAGTCCGCAAACTGGCGAAGTTATCATACCCGAGAATTTCTGTTGGAGTTTGTAAACTCTGCCCCGTAACTTAAGTCCGCGAACCTAGTCTGCGAACTTGAGAAGGTTATATATCTGAAGATGATTTCTGAACTTAAACTTTAAAAAGACTAAGGAATGAAATTTCCAAACCATGGATGTAAAAGTTCATAAACCGATTCAAGTGAATCAAATCATCTTTGTTTCAATTGTGTCATGTGTAGTACATGAGATTTCCTTACAATTAAACAACTCTCTAACTAGTTCATTTGAAGTCATTTGAACTAGTTATGGTGAATAACAACGTGGTTGATATGAAATGCTCATATGGCTACCTTTTGGTTAACTGGTGTTGAACCAACAAGTGCATACGTTTGGGTACTGTTAACAAACCTAGAAGCATGCATTGTCAAGTGTGTGTAACAAGATAAGTTTTTGATCTAACGGTTGAGAAATATTAGCTTGAATATAAATCAGGTTTTCATCTAACGGTGGATATTGATTGCTTCGTTACCAAAATAACTTAATTGCAAGCCCTGATTTGAAAGACTATATAAGGGGAACTCTAGAATCTGTGCAAAAATAATCTTCACACCTCACGTGTGATACTAGTTTGCATACTAGAGTCGGTTCTCCTTTAACCTTTGGTTTTCTTCTTCTAAGACCAGGTTAACGACTTAAAAACTTCATTGGGATTGTGAAGCCAGACCGATACTAATTTTATCGTAGTCGTGTGATCTGATCTTGCATATTCTATCGTACGAGTACAATCAGATTGATTGGCTTGAGATTGATATCTCCGATAGGCAAGATATAAAAAGTAATCACAAACATCTTCGTCTCATTGTTTGTGATTCCGCAACATCTTGTTTCACTACCATACGATTAAGATTGTTGTGAGGTGATTAATAACTCTAGGATGTTCTTCGGGAATATAAGACCGGATTATCAATTGGTTCCTGTTCACCTTGATTATTATCAAAAGACGGAATAAAACCTTTTAGGGTTTATCTGTGGGAGACAGATTAATCCTTTGATAGACTTGTCTGTGTGAGACATATTTGTTTATTGTCAAAGCCTGCGATTTTGGGTCGTAGCAACTCTTAGTTGTGGGTGAGATCTTCTAAGAGAATCAAGTGCGCAGTATCCTGCTGGGATCATAGGCGTAGGGAGTACAACTGTACCTTGGATTAGTAGGAGACTGATTGGTGTTCAACTACAGTCCAGTCCGAAGTTAGCTTGGAGTAGGACAGTGTCTGTAGCGGCTTAATACAGTGTGTGTTCAATCTGGACTAGGTCCCGGGGTTTTTCTGCATTTGCGTTTTCCTCGTTAACAAAATTTCTGGTGTCTATGTTATTTCTATTTCCGCATTATATTTGTTTATATAATTGAAATAATACAGGTTTTACGTTTGAATCAATCAATTGGAAATCCGACCTTTGGTTGTTGATTGCTATTGATTGATCCTTGGATATTGGTCTTTGGTACCATCCAAGTTATTTCTTGCATTTGATTAGAACTCGCAGTTCCTGCTTGAGTAAATCAAATCAAGAGAGAGATATAAACTCGTTGATATACTTTTAATTGATTGAGTCTTGTTGATTATCTTAAAAGTATATTCGAGTTTGTCCATACAAATTGCTAAGCGAAATATTTGGTGTTGTTGTTAGACCCCCGCTTTTTCATAACCGTGTATAAAGACTATGTTCAATATTGTTAGCCGAAACTAGCCGATTTGAACTGAAAAGCTTATCATTCATTTTCATGTTCACAAAGACATTAATCTGGAGTCATAATTATGTGATCAAATGAGTCTAGTCTTAATTAGAGAATTGATCAAATGCAAAGAATCTCATAGAACTAATTTAATCGCAATTGAATCAAAATCGACATATTATGTAAATGTACAAGGTACAAATACTTGAACCATTCGGTCGGCTGAGTCACAGTACGCGGACCGGTTTGCAAACTTTAAGCAATTACCGAGTTCCGGAGTCAACATAACTTCTCAGCTCACGTACCAGTTTGCAAACATTGAATCAACTCAAAGTTCTGGAGTCTACATAACTTTTCAGTTCACGTACCAGTTTGCAAACTAAAGACTTTTACCGGTTCCGGAGTTCACAGAACATTTCAGTATGCGTACCGGTTTGGGTACTAAATTGGTTCTAGAATGTAAAACTATATTCTCTCGCATACCCGTTTGATACTTTAACCCGGTTCCCTTACCACAATTCCAAATTGGTTTGTATACAAATATATATACCTATACGGATCACGAAACAATTAGATTTTCTCATGATATGTGAAAATGCGGGGGTCTAACAACCACACCCAAAAATTCGTTTGGAAATATGAGAGGACTTACTCCAAAACACTTTCTAGAGAATCAACTAGACAGTCATACTCAATCTAGAGTAAAGTATATCAAAGAGCATAATATCTCTAACTCTTAATTCAATCTACAATCAGCAAATATAAATCTGCGTACCCGATTGAATATAAGAAGAGTTACTTGAACGACACCAAAGACCAATGTTCAAGTATCAATCAATGTAAATCAACAACCAAAGGTTGGATATTATAATTGATTGACCTTAACGCACAACCTGTGATATTTCAATTATATAACAAGATATAATGCGAAAAAGAAATAACACAGACACCAGAATTTTGTTAACGAGGAAACCGCAAATGAAGAAAAACCCCGGGACCTAGTCCAGATTGAACACCACACTGTATTAAGCCGCTACAAACTCTATCCTACTACCAATTAACTTCGGACTGGACTGTAGTTGAACCCTAATCAATCTCACACTGATTCAAGGTACAGTTGCGTTCCTTACGTCTCTGTTCCCAGCATGATACTACGCATTTGATTCTCTTAGTTGATCTCACCCACAACCAAGAGTTGCTACGACCCAAAGTCGAAGACTTGATAAACAAATCTTTCTCACACATAAAAGTCTATAGATTGAATAATCTGTCTCCCACAGAAATATCCAATAGTTTTTGTTCCGTCTTTTGATAAATCAAGGTGAACATGAACCAATTGATAAATCGGACTTATATTCCCGAAGAACAACCTAGTATTATCAATCACCTCACAATAATCTTAATCGACTAGCGAAACAAGATATTGTGGAATGACAAACAATGAGACGAAGATGTTTGTGATTACTTTTATCTTGCCTATCGGAGAAATTAATATCGAGTCAATTATTTCAATTGTACTCAATACGATAGAATCGAGCAAGATCAGAACACGCAACTACAAAGAAAATAGTTGAGCCTGGCTTCACAATCCCAATGAAGGCTTTGAAGTCGTTAACCTACTGGGTCTCGAAGAAACCTAAGATTAAAGGAGAATCGACTCTAGTTATGAAACTAGTAACGCACATGAGGTGTGGGGATTAGGCTTCCCAGTTGCTAGAGTTATCCTGTATATAGTTTTCAAATCATGGTTTGCAATCCAAGTTACCTTGGTAACAAAGCATTCAATATTCACTGTTAGATGATAAACCTGATTCAACCAAGTTAATATCTTTCAACCGTTAGATAGAACTTAGCTTGTTACACACAAATGAAATGTACCCTCATTTAGGTTTATGTAACCGTATCCAAACGTGTACACCATGTTGGTTCACAAATAGTTAACCGAGGTTAGCCATATGATTACTCTCATATCAACCTTATTCATCTTAACCATAACTAGTTCAAATGACTCGAATGAAACTAGTTAAAGAGTTGTTCAATTTCTATATTATCATAGAATTATACAAGAACACAATTGAAGCAAAATCGGTTTGATTCACTCGAATAAATCATGAACATTATAGCCACGGTTTGCAAATATTGCATTCCTTATTATATAGATGTTTATGTTCATATTTAAAACCGATTTTAGAACTTTAACCTTCAAGTATGCAAACGGGTACGCATACTAGAAATACCCGGGCTAAGATTGAGTTCGGCCAGTACGCAAACGGGTATGCACACTACAAATCCCAGCAGAAATTCTCGGACTTGAACATATACGCCAGTACGCAAACGGGTACGTATACTTAGGTTCCCGGATTTCTCAAAGCAACAGGTACGCAATAGGGGCGCATACTGTGGTTCCTGGACATGGATTACATATGTGCAAGAGTACACAAGATGACATATCCAATAATGGTTAAGTGTTCTAAACTCTTATTTCAATCATTGAAACTTTCTTAGAGGATGACAATAGCCGTTTTTCACACACTATTAGCATCAAAGCAATTTTGAAGTTATTGAAATAATCATTACGAAACATTCCAAGGAAACAGCAAATGACTGTATCACGCAAACCATGTAAGATGTTACTCGACAATTTTCACATGATATAAGATGAACTTGGTCGAAGAGAAAGCTTTCCAACATATATTCGAGAAATATGTGAGCGAGATAAACTCAGCTCGAAATCTCAAATGTGTATATAGAAAACTATATTGTAATACGACTTATGTATCAATATAGGAGATAGAGTAGAAATATATTTTGCAAGTGATAGATGAGTTTAAGTATCCACATACCTTTTGTCGATGAAGTTCCACAAGCTCCCCTTAGTAGTTCTTCGTCTACAAATGATGAACGCCGTGAAAACTAAGCTCAACTACACAATCTATGTCCTAGTCCGAGACATCTATAAATAGGCTAGAAATCAAGACTTAAAGTTTTGATCACTAACATTTACAAACATGCTTGAGATAGCAACGCATGCGAGTTCGACCGAGCAGTGCTCTAACAATATGCATACGAGTATGCTTATCACACAAATCTGAAAGTCGATATATAGCTACTCTGTTATGTGTACGAATACATGTATTAAGGCTTCAGACATATAACAATTTTCTCAGTTGTAAGACTGATAACACTGTTTTGTATTCTGAATATAGTAGTTCTATATTTCTCTAAGTCAATTCAAAACATTCCTAAATAAAATCAATGACACATATCACTGTTCCAGGCTATTGTTGAATAATAAACTTGAATCATGATTTGGTTCCGAACAATAAATTCTTCTCCACCGAAATTTGACCAAGTATGAACAAATGTTTATTAAGCTTAGTCATTATATTTCGAGAAATTCGTAAACTAAATAATTAGTTCTCGACTTGAAATTCTTGTCTATGCAAGTTAGTCTAATTAGTTATGCGACAATGGTATCAAGGATAGAAAAGTGAATATAACTTGAGAAATAGGTGGTTCAGTCTTCACTTACCTTTTGTTGATGAAGTTCACCAAAAGCTTCGGTTGATCTTCGCCTTCAAACAGTATAACACAAATGATGACTGGATCGTTTCTTAACTCCACTATCCTAGACCGGGACTTAACTAATTGTAGACTAGAAATCAAGATATAGTTTTGACAATTAAATTTGACAACAAGCTTGATACAACAACACTTGTGAGTTCGACCACGCAATGCTCTAACAATCTCCCCCTTTGTCAATTTTAGTGATAAAACTATTAATACATATGGATAACAAAAATAAAGTTTTCGAAAAACTCCTAGATCCACCATGTCTTCCTGATTTCCTTAGTTTCTCCAGCTCTCCTTGAACTCTTCGTTATTTCAAGTTGCAATGATTCTGAACGTGTTCAACTCAACATCGTTGTTGTTGAAGAACCGATTTCATAGAGATAACAACTTTTTGAAAACAAAAATTCTCAATCTTACTATACAAAAAAATTGTAGTATTATCTTCTCTCCAAAGTTCAATTGTATCTCAACTCTGAAATAATACTACGGTGATATGTTTCCCCTCCTTAATCAATACTTACATATTTGTTTAATAGGTAAAACCTATTGCTTAAATGATCCACTCCCCATTACATAATGATCCGTAAACTATATGTTTGTAGTATGAAAATACTAAATAACCAAAAGATATCTCAAGTTTTAAGGAAGACGGAGATAATCATAGTAACATAGTTAAAATGTAACTCCTTATATCAACGTGTTTAGATGATATCACATAGTAATAAATACTTAGCGCTCATCCTAGGAGATTAAAAAGATACAAGCATCCCCTTTATAATTCCATAGCCACACTCCCCACAATGATATAACAATTAAGCACAAGTTCATTTAAGAACTCTCCCCTATAAAATGTCATTCCCAAGAGAACAACATGAGTGACCTTTTCGTGAAAAAGAAGAATTTTGGACGTTAACAAATCACAAGGATTTGTATCCATAGTATCGACATAAATTAATCTCAAGGACAGTTACGAACAACGATACAATTTTACTCAACATAAGAGAATCTTACGGAGTGTGTCAAGCAGCGAAACACAAAAGTGTGATCACAAGAAAATCAATATTGCGAAAAAATCTCAAAGAGTTTATTCGATATTCCGTTTATAAAAACATAATAGATTTAACTTCTCAGCATATATGAAATATTATCTCGATTCACGAGAACGTAAAAGCACAAATATTTCATAAGAATTTTGCAATAAATAACCCAATAATGATTACATACTGCAATTTCATCTTCCAACAATTCTAGAATTTAAATAAATAAATCTAAAAACATGCAAGATGAAAAATCGTTGGAAATAGCTATGTGTAATCACAATCTTTGCTATACCAAACCCTAGGTATCCTTCTCAAGAATAAAATCCTCAAAAGAATTTTCCTAGATAAAAACAAAAGAAGGTTGGCCGAAGGTTTATTCATGTTCTTCATCATCAGAGTCACCCATAGAAGCTTGAATCTTGTCTATTTCGTCCTTGATATCGGGAAATTTCATAGCAATCACACATAACTGTTTTTGCATACCTTTTACCTTGTAGTTGATCCTGCAAATATCCTTGTGGTTGTAGAAGACTCAAGGTTCTTGGATAACAAGAACCGTCAAGAGGTGAAATAGATGTATTTTTTCTTTTGTTCACGTTCAATTCTCATACGTTTGAACGTATTTTCACAAACTAACGTGGGAGTTCCAATAAAGTTCCCAATAAGGTCAATATCGAGATCTTCACAAATGCGTCCAATAAGACATGGAAACCCCAATTTCTTCTTGGATACTGTCATTTATGCCATTTGAGAAATGATCAACCCACATATATCAAGATCTTGAGTATCTGTTTTTAGAAAATAAACTAACTCCGCAAAGTTACGACTCCAATAAGCATCCTCAATTGTGGAGGGACAAATGTTTGGAATTCCCAATTTACCAAAAACCTTAAGAGGCGTGCTAAGCTCTTTAGTAGGAAGTTTCCCATCTTTCCAACCAACATTCTTTCCACAAAGCTCATGAGAAATGGTTTCAATGGACCTTTTGGTCTTAGAAGGAGAAACTGGTCAAGTGGAATATTTGTGAGTTCTGAAATCAACTCTCGGTTAACAACAATTTTTCTTCTCCCAATAGTTTTACTAAAACTCATCTTATTAAGGTAAACATTATTAATGTTTGCAAAAAATACTCTAGTAAGAAGGTCATAACCTTTCCCAAGACCACCAAAGATGTTTCCTAGTTCGTAATTATCAAACCAAGTTAAATCTTCTGTCCTAATATACCCTTCTTATAGTTTCTTTTCCAGAATAATCTCTCTAGTATAAATCATATCAAAGGTTCCATTGAAATGCTTTTTAATAAAAAAAAACTCTAGGATTGGGTTCAAGGATTTCCTTAGGCTTGGGTTTCTTACTTACTCCTTTAGTCTTTTCCATATTTGACAATTAAAACACAAGGAAGAGTGAATTGATCTTACTTGAATAGCTCATTTTGAAGATGATGGTTGGATTTGTTAGAGCATAGCTCGGTTGAACCCACCAAGCGTTAGTATGTCAAGTTTGGTTGTCATATTTTAGTGAATCAAAACTCATCTAAGATTCGCTTGATTATGTACTAGAGACAACTTCGTGTAGGCTAGACTAGAAAGTCTAGGAATGTTGAGACATACAAGTATTACTCGAAGACCTGAAGAACGTGAATAAGTAACGAGCTACAACGACGACATCATCCTTCCTCTTGAGGTTAGTAATATTGATTTGAACTGTTTCATTCCTAACGTATCTTTCAAGTCGTGATATATTGAAAACATAACTGCGAAGCTGTGTATGGATATATTACTCTAGTAGTGAGACATGATCATATGATCATATTATTAAATAATTAGACTATGAAATATAACACTTATCTTTTGAACTTCGTAGATATGACATCGACATAATCTTATGAATGTTGTTATGATTATGTGGATGGGTAAAGGTAAAAATTTCATCCTAGGAAACAATGATTTACATTTGTTTAAAGGAAGTATATCCATGAACTTTTTTTATTAATCGAAAGGGAAATCGCTAGGCTTATTGGTATGGTTATTCATTGCAAATATTTGGATTACTAATATGCGTGAGATGGTAGAACCGATCATAACTTGTTATGTATCTTGGTATAAATAATCACAACGCCTGACTTATAATTTGGTATGACTAGTTTTGATTAATTAGTGTAACTGATCCTAAGTAATCACCTGAGATGGTATGATCGATATTTGTAATTGGTGTGACCGATCCTAGTAATTGGTGTGACCGATCACAATAGAATTGTCTAATCGATCCTTGTAATTGATGTAACCGGTCCTAGTAATTGGTGTAACTGATCCTGGTAATTGGTGTAACCGATCCTAGTGACTGGTGTGACCGATCACAAGCAATACCATGTGTATATGGTAACCGGTCCTAGTAATTGATGTAACCGATCCTGGTAACTGATGTAATTGGTCCTGGTAACTTGTGTGACCGATCACAAGTGTCCCATATTAAGGTATAATTGATCCCAGTGATTGGTAGAACCGATTGAACCCATGAATGTGATTTGATATTTCATCAATCACATAGTTGTCTTGGAATACAGATGAACCAATTCTAAACTTTTTTGGAAGTGTGGTATAATCGATTCCAAGATTGTAAATATGAAAGATGATTTACAAATAAAAGATGTCAACATACTTTGAACAAGAACAGTAACTCTTATCTTTTATTGTTCAAAGATATTCCTTAATTACTCAAGGAGATCTCGTTCCGAAATAAATTAAGAATCTTTTAATTAAGGTTGTTAGTTTTATATGCTTTAATTACCAGCAATTAAATGCATATCTCTAGAGAATAAAAATTAGTAATGTGCATTTACTAATTGGAGTTTTCTTTGAAATATTTCGGAAAATATTGGACAAAGAATTTCCAGGAATTATGAAAACCGAATGGGCATTTATTGCATATCTTGAGAATAATTTCGGTTTTGGAAATTCCTTGGTGTCCAAACATCCTTGGTCTATAAATACCTAAGTTTGCATTTCTAGCAAACTATCCTAAGAGCCAGGAAAACTTCATCTTATTGTTGTTTCTGGTGGAGCCGTCTAATCGAAGAGGAAAATACCCTAATTAGGCGAAATCTCTTACGACCGCTCGTTTAAAGACTTTTATTGGATCAATAAGCTCTACAAGTACCATTGGTGGGAAACTAGATAATTGCAGTTTATTTGTTTTCGATTGATTTGATTGACTAACAGTTGTTGAAACTTTGATTGCACCTAGTTTGTTTATTCTTGAGAATCTTCTCTTCTGATACAAGATTCACTCAAACTCGATCGAAGTATCGACGGAATCTTTAGAACTGTTTGTAGATCTAACGAAATCTTGTAATAATCCATTGTTAACAGACTCCATTCTGTGCGTGATTGATCACAAGAGATTCAAGTGGTGTTGTGCAGGTTTAATTGAAGATTAAAGAAGATTTGAAGACGAAGAAGATTTTTTATTGGTTTCTCATATCTTTGTGTAGCACAAACCTTGATCGGCTGGGATCCAACTAGAATCAGATTTATTCGATTGATTAGTTGCTTGAGATCGGTAACGCCTAATAGTTCTCTTGAGATCTATTTTGATTGTTACAAATTTGAATCTTATTACTTAGGTAATAGAGATTGGATTGATCTAACCAGGCAAAGGAGTTTATTAGTTTAAACGTACGAGCCTTTGCATATGACTTGAGATATCTTTATCTTAAAGAATCAATAGAGTTGTTACCAAACAGATTTATTGTTCCTTTACTGTTTGGAATACGATCCAAGGGAATTTTCCCAATGCGTGCACTCATCGAAGTCGGAAGCGCAGGGATACTGAAGAAACTAAGTGAACTAGGGTTAGTTGCTTGGTCTCAACTATACGAAGTTGGTTTAGATTTTGTATAGCGGCTTAATTTTGAGAGTATTCAATTCTGGACTAGGTCTCGTAGTTTTTCTGCATTTGCGGTTTCCTCGTTAACAAAATTTTACTGTGTCATTTACTTTTCCTTTCCGAAATTATAAATGTTGCTATTATAATTCAAAGTAAATCACACATACGTTAACTATGGTTTACTTGATAGTGATCCTATAGAGTTTGGTTAAGTCCAAACCTATTGTCATGTAATCACACTTTGATTGTCGTATTGTCTCGATCTCGTATCCATAGAAATCACACAAATTGTGAATACCGATATGTAGTATTGTCTCGACTTTGTCCATAGAAAATCACTTTCGGTAAGAGGACTCATAGGTGGATAAATTAAAGATTGTGGTGTGTTCGGCTGCCCTCGTATTTTCAGGATTGAGTTCTTCTTGATACACCTCCTTGCTTTTAAGAGAGAAAATAAGAAAAGGGTGAAATAATCAACCTTTAAAACATGAATATTTCATACCGGTTCAGAAACCCTAGTCTCAACTTTTAATCCCGTTCGAGAACTTACAGAGGAAGAAATAGTAGGGGAGTACGTGTAATCTTAAAAAAATACAAAATAATCCGTCAGGAGATACAATCATATCATGTTTTTGAATTTCGGATCAATCCCAAAATTTGATAAGATTATCAATTTTAATAAGATAGTTAATCTTATTCTTAGTTGTATGGAAAAATTCTAGAACACAAGAAAACATATTGATAATCACACAAAATAGAAGACCCGTAATTTATATTGAATTTACGACATCGTGAAATTGGAGCCAGCTCGACAACTTTAACTTGTGATGTTATGATCATAGTTTGTTACAAGTTTTTTCATTTAGTGATGTGATCATGGATTTTAAACACATGATACATAAAATACGAAACACATAAAAAATAGAAACAACCCTTTAAAATAACTTTCCCCATCTAAAATTGATACATGATGGGGTGAAGCCAGAATCTTGCTAACAAGAGGTTGGATGAGCAGCCGACTCACAAACCAATCTGGCGTGATAGTTTTCTGGAGTAGTTTCTTCATCCTCATGGTGATCAAGAGATGATTTAACGATATCATCTGAAGTAGTCAAAACTGTAGCAGTTGTACACGTTTTCTGACATGCCCAGGTTTCCCACACTGATAGCAAGTCTTATCAGATACTGAACTATGGATGGGCACCTCCTTAGTTATGATCATAACAATGTATTCCAAGAACTTCAATGTTTTTTTAAAGTCCATAAAAACATCTTCGTCAACATATCTCCTTATGTTGCATTCCTTATACAGACTGTTTAGCAATTTTTAAGACAACGAAGCTTCTTACTCTTAACATGACGTTTCTTGTTTTTAATAATTGCAGAGGATTCTTTAATTTTTCATGTCGATTAGAAATCAAGATATAGTTTTGACAACAAGTTTGATACATATAGCAACACTTGTGAGTTCGACCGAGCAATGCTCTAACAGTACTACTTGTGTAAATCCTATTATAAAGATAAATAATGTGGAAAAGGAAAAACACAAGACACCAAAAGTTTTATTAACGAGAAAACCGCAATAGCATAAAAACACCGGGACCTTGTCCGGATTTGAAGACCAAACTGTATTAATCTGCTATAAATACTATCCTACTATCATACTTCACACTGGAATGTAGTTGATACTAAATCCACCCTCCAAGCGATTCAGTTACAGTCGCGCTCCTTACGTCTCTTGAATCTCGCAAGGCTCTATGCAATTGATTCCCCTAGCTGACGTCCTTTACAGCCTAAGAGTTTCTTCAACCTAAGTAAATACCTTTTAACCAATATGCCTCTAACAGATAAGCCTATTTGATTTCCATTTAGATCAAAGATCAAGGCTTGGAAATATGTATGCTATAGACAAAGCTAGCAAACCTCACAAATCCGGAACACTTACACTTAGTTAGCTGAGAAGCCTGGATTTAACCACCTTTCAAGAGCAATCGTGAACTAATCAGTTAGGAAAAAATTTCAAATATCTATCTTAAAGAATCACAAAGTCTGAGACAAGAGAACTTTGTGATTTATATCTATCTTTCCTGAAAGAGATTACGTGAACCTCAGTAACAGGAAAACAAGATCAGCATACATAAACTATCAAGGTAAAGATACTCGGAGCTAGCTTCACGAATCCCCAAGTGAAGTCTTTAAGTCATAAGCCTAATTATGTTTCTCAGAGGAAACCTAGCTCAATAAAGGACGAGTCTATCAATGAACTAGGATACGGAGTGTTAGGGATTGAATTTCTCAGTTGAACGGGCCTCTTTATTTATAAATGTTCAAGACCGAGGGTTGCTTATAATTCAAGCTAATAAGATAACTTGAGATTCATGCAAACACTTTCGCAATCATATGAGAAGTTTATCTTGAAATCACATAGAAGGATATACACAATGGTTCGGGTACGTGAACCGTGTATAATGATAGTTCTTGGCAAATATGCTTTTCACACTAATAAGCAATATCGTGTTCATTTAAACACCTAAGAATTTAATCTTGATACACATGCACAAAGTGTTTTAGTGATCATAGATGTCTTATAGGTGTTTATGAGAGTCATAGCAATGCCAAAACATATTTAAAAAATAAGTCTTTGCATATCTGCTAAAAATTCACTAGGACCGTTAGTGAGACGATTCGTGTTTATGTTCCATTTATTAGTATCAAAGTTAGTTTTTACTATTATGTTGATCATATTTATGTTCCATTGTACTATATCAAAAAAAAAATAATCTACCCATGAGATAACCACGTCTCCTGCTAAACCTATAAGATCTATTATATGATAATTATGGAATGAAGACACTAAGGATTTAACTAAAGGTCTTTGAGACTTAGTCTCAGAAAGAAAAAGAAAAAAAAAATCTGGTTTTCAGTTCGATTGAGTTGTTTTGGATAATTTTGAGTATGGGTTACCACGGCCTTGCACATTCCATGCTAATAATTCCATTTTTAACTAATGTAGTGGAAATATCTATTATTGGAAATCAAGAAACCGATAAAGCTAGTTCTGAGTTTTACCTACATTTAATTTTAATTAACAGACGTAAAGGAATTATAAAGTGAAAGATGAAATACTAGGTCTAAAGCAGTAACTTTAAATAGAGAGTTTAGAAAGAAAAACTTGTAACTTATCATGTCGCATTGGTGAGGGTGATAGTGAGAACGAAAGTGGGAGGTATGATGTTTGTTCCTTTTGTTGTTCTTATAAGTTGGATCCATATTGGTCAATTTGGAAAAAATTCTTTGTCAAAAGGTATAGAGATAAAATTTCCGAAAAAAATGAGTTTGAAAAATCAAGAATGAAAATATGAAAAGTCGGTTCAGTGACAGTATCAGGAAAATCATAGATAGATAACTTGAATCCAGGGTTTGGAGTACAAATTGGTGAATTAAGATTTGTAATGAAAGAAAATGAAGAACAAGTTGAAATTGGGGATTCAAATGAATCCCTAACATTTTAATAATCAGAAAATAAAAGTATTCTACCTTGAATAAGAGAAGGAGAACTAGTTCTAACCAAAACAGGGTTAGAGATATCATGTAGTAACCCCGTAATAGGAAATGATTCCAAATCATTGGATCGGTGAAACTCACTGACTCGGTTAAGATCTGAACTACTCTCTTGATTTGAATCCGCTATTTGGTTTGAAAGAATATTGCAATTTTCAAGTATATTGAAAGGGAAAGTTCTTTTTCCTAATAACAATTCTACAGGTAGTGGTATGTCTGAGTATGATTTCAAAGATTGGATTCTAGCATAACTATTCAATGGATTATCAAATAAACTCGGATCCTCAAAGAAAGGCTGAGGTTCGAAGAAATTTTGATAAGTTTCGTTAGCTCCGACAATTTCCATGAAAGAGTTTACATAATTGTGATTACCATGACAATCTGTATTGTCTTTAAGGGTTACATATCTTGACCTGGGTGTCATTGATGAAGTGGAGATCTTCTCCCAGACCTTAAACAGAGGTAATAGAATTGGGAAGGGAGGTTGAGATATATATTGCACTTAAACCACTAACCGTTATACTACTCGATTATCATATATATTCATTATTCAATACTACGCGTACTGAATTTATATCTCTTAAATGTATACACCTACATATGCAGTTTCGAATTATCCTCGAATCACGGAATATTGATTGGATTTTTGACGGAATCTAAATTTCATGAATCCAGATAACACTTGTACGTTTATCTCGTTCCTGACATCTGCCAAATTCCGAATTACTAACCCACCGCCAAATAGTAAAATCCTAAATCTGTACACAAAAGTTTTTGGTAATAATCCCTTTTAGTATATATATTTTTTTAATTCAAGGTGCCAATAAAATAACTTTTTTTTATAAATACTCAGAGATCTTGCTTGGATTGACTTGAACAACTAATCTGATTGGGGATTTGTTAATAATTTCCAACCTCCTGTACCGCCATCTACGCAAGCCTCAATCTAGAAAGTTTAGATTCCCTGGAGCTGTCTTTTGTCGGGTATGCATTAGGATGTGTACTACTGAGCAGGTCCTAAAAATATAATGAAGGGATGTTGGACGCTTTTCCACAAAGTCTTGACAAGGAGGAAGGATCCGCAGCTCCAATAGTACCTTGTTGGACAGGCAACCAGTAGAATCTAACCTAAGGACACATCCAACAACAACTACCGCTTTTCGAAATTCTTGGTGTGGACACTGCGCCTTCTAGTCCCCAATTAGTCTGCTCAGCTTGTGTCACTTGTGATATTAGTTCCTGAACTGCAATAGCAATTGCCATTATAATACATTAAACAAGAAGACCAAAGAAGAAAACTAATGTCGACATTACTAACCCCAGGAACGCGGGATTATGCGGTTCTTAACTCGGGTTATGACCATTTCTCTTCTCAAGTTCTCTCAACTAACGTCGTATATACCCATCAGTAGCCTTACCTCATACTCAATTCGAGCAATCAAATACCTGTTGATAACAAGTTTCCTGTTAAACATTTATTAAAGTTAGGCAGTTAATTTCCTAAATTTGAATAAGATTGGGATTACAGTGATGTTTCATTTGAATACAATTGAATTCTCCTGTAGTATACGTTTTGTTTTTGAAAAAGTATTACAGCATAATATATGTATCTTTCTCGCATCATCACGAGTACTGCATTTCTAATTAAGAAATTTGGATGATTACTGGTTTGACTAATATACGTAGATTCTAACAAACCCCAGATCTTTGTAGCTAAGCAGAATTTCCAAGAATTTGGTTACACCGCGGCATTGACTTGCGGAAGCGCCAGTGTAATGTACTTATTATAAATATCAGCTCCTAATCATTGCAGAGAGCAGCAAGCAAACATTATTGCCTGCCTGCTTGCTAATTAGTTCAATTGCTGCTCATTCTGAAGGAGGAAAAAAGAAAAAAGTGCCCGAATCAACCATACTGAAAAGCTACCAGTCCGGCACCAACCATGTCCAATATGAAGGTACGTGTACTTTCTTATACCGAATGGTTAATCTTATATATCTCTTGAAGGTGAAAATCACTCATGATTATATAAATTTGCAGAAGAAAGCAGTAATGAAGGTGGGCATGAAGACTCCAGAGGACAAGATTGATATCATGAAGGCTGTTGCTAAGCTCAAGGGTATGTGCTACCTGTATAACTTTTACTTCTTGCTTTATGTTTCTTTTCCCTTTTCCGATTGATTTATATTTACAAGTATATGAATGCAGGAGTTGAATATGTAACCTTGGATGGTGAGAGACAAAAATTAACGGTGATCGGAGAGGTGAATCCTTGTCTGATTGCGAAGAAGGTTGGTAAGTCTGGGAAGGGGAAGACAGTTGACCTTCTTGAAGTTAAGACTGGCAGGAGCGTTCAAGAATTGAATCGCCCAAACTGGGGTGATTATTATAGGTATAATAACAATTGTAACTATGACTCTTCTTATTATGACTGTCCTCCAAGAACCACATATGATTACTGTCCTCCCAGAATTACATATGAGTGTCCTCCCAGAATTAGGACGCAGCCCGAGTGTTACAAGGTCGTATGCAACGATGCTCCAGGAGAATGTTCCATCCTCTGAAAGACTGATTCATTCTTGTTGTCCAATTGTTCTGGGTAGCTACTCTGCTTGGCATGTATGCATCCATTTTTTACTTTTCCCTTCCAATTTTGCTTCTATTCTGCAAGTAATTGCATTAGTTTATTTGTACCTTGATGTTGCTTGTCCTGTCCATATATGTATATAATTCCAGTATCAATTGTCCTTGGACTCCTTGGTGTTACCTTGGAATCAAAGCAATTCGACTCATTCAGTTTTGGCATACATTATAATACTATTCTCTCTTGCAAGTTGCAATATCAGCTCGCTAAAATTGTAAAATTCCAGATTAACTCCACTTGCTTGGTGAAACCAACATATGATTTCTTTGTAAAATTAGTGTATGCACATTATTGGATCATCACTTCCAGTTCGATTTCAGGACAGATGCAAAAAGAAATGACAAAAAAAGAAAGTTAAATATGGCCGAGTAAGAACTAAGAGTGGTTTGCCTGCATTTTACATCGGATAGCAAATCTCTCCCTCCTCAACCTCAACCAGCATTCTCTTCCTCTCGGACTCCTCACAGATCTTTATTCTGACAACACGGTCGCGCTCCCAGTTCAACAAGAAGTTAAAATCCTTGATTGGCAATTTCCAGGCTTTGCTTTTTCCAACACCTACAGATAACTTACACTGAGACAAACAGTTATTCTTGGTCAGATATCACCGCAAAACATCATACATGTTTGTGCCCCGAGTTTGCAGATCAATGGAAAGGAATCCGAAGCTCATGCATTTGTGCCACTAACTCCAAGTGTATTCAGTTCAGGTAAATAGTTTGAACAGAGATCTTAATAAGCATCCAAGAAGAAGAAGAAAGTTATTAGTCACTCTTCCAGGAAAGCACATCCGGTGACAGCTCCGCAAGCCCCGCGCATTGGTCTAGTCTCCCTCCACTTCAACGGAACAACTGTAGGATCACAAACTCTTACTACATCCAGCTTCACAATGTCAAACCTCCCAGCACCCAATTCCTCCCACTTAAGAACCTTCCCTCCAACAACATACAAGTTCTGCCTGTGTGCAGCAAAACCATAAGCGAATGCCTCTAGCGGCCTGCTGTGACCTGGGAGAAGCACAGGAGGAACAGGACCTACATTGTACCACTCCCCTTGATCCCTGTCCCTGGTTCTGATGGAGCTCTCACCCCAATCAACTACAGTGTATACCCTGTCATCCCCAACAACTGTGACTGCAAATTGCATAGCCCTAGAGAAAGGCCAGATATCTTCGACCGTATGCCATGTTTTATCTGATGGGCTAAAAATCACAGTGGGATTCTGGTCAGGCAGGCCTACATGGTCACTTAAAACATGAAAACAACCTTTATAAGACATTCCAATACAATCCATCTGCGGGACAGGCATAGGCGGCAGTTCCTCCCATCTGCAAACAGGCAGGTTGAGCAAGGAAGTGAATTTAAAGAAATTGAGTTAATTACATACTCCATTAGACTCGAAAGAAATTCGACTAAATATCAAAAGTGACCAGATGTCTCTATATACTCCGACAGATGGACAACTCTAAAATGACATACAATAAATTCTAAATTTCAGAAAAGCAGTTTACTTGGTTTGTTCCGATGAGCTAATTGTTATTCTAATTGTTTAGTTCCTCAGATATAAAAACTTGTATAAATAATCGTAAGCTTTTCAGTGTCTGATTCCGCACTGTCTGGCGCCCAGAAGCATTACCTTTTTTTTGTTCGAAATAGGAATCTAAACATGGAAGTTCCAAGCACACTAAACATATGACAGTCAATCCCAAAAGAACCGAATGCATTTTATCATACATGATAAGCTACAAAAATTCACATCTAAAGTTTGTAACCACAACCAAAATTTGTCTTAAAAAATAAGACAGTAGCAAGCAATTTAAAAATGAAGATATGAACAGCAGACGCAACATATCTCGTACTAAACAAACTAAAACAGAAGATAAAACACTGGAAAACAAGTATACCTATCCTCCGATGGATCATAGACTTCAGCAAGATCAATTCCCATAGTTCCATGCACTTCCCGTCCCCCAGCAACATAAACCTTACCACAAACAACACTACAAGCAAAGTTTCCCCTTGCCGTCCTCATCCCACTTACTCTAGACCACTCTTTCTTAAACACATCAAACATCACAACATCATTAGTAGCCAAATGCCTCTGATGCACAATCTCCACATCCCTTGGGGCATAAAAACCCCCAATAACCAAAAACCTACTACCCACAGTTACACACGAAAACCCATAATGATGCAATCCCGGATTCTGATATGGTATCTCAGGCAACGGATGCCATCTATCAGCATCAGGATCATAAGCAATCCAGTGATTATGAGTCCCTTCAGTTTGAACAAATAACCACTTCCCGGACCAATTTTCTCTAGATTTCAAACTAAAGTAATCTGGATTCCGGATTGTGTTCCTCCATGTTTTACAAACAGATTCAAGCAGACCGTGATATCCGTGAGATAACTTTGCTAAACATCTGAAAGCTAAGTCATCTGGTAATCCTGGGATTATTGGTTCGTGATGTGTTGATTCACTGTTTGGTTGGGTCATAGTTTTTCGAATTGGAACCCCAACTTATGAAAATTGGAACCCTAACTTATGAAAATATGTGATAAATGAGATTTTATATTGAGAGGAAGGGAGGGGGAGATATGAGGTTTCGAGATAAAATTTGTGTAAGAGGAGTTTGAAGAGGGCTTACATTTCAGAGCAGCAGCAAAAATGGAAGGAAGGATGGAGAAATGAAAAACCTAATGACACTCCTAAGGGAAAAACGAGGATAAGTAAGAAAACAGAAATGGAAACCAAAAAAAGAGGTCCTACCGGGAGTCGAACGCAAGTCGCAGGATTCAAAGTCCTGAGTGCTAACCACTACTCCATAGAACCAATTTGGTGTACGTTTTTTGTGAAAGCACAATTTATTGCAATTACAGCTCCCCAAATTTGTAGTGTAGTCAGTCGGTGAAAATCAGTTTCAACATCTTTTAACCTCTAATATGGGCAAAGTAAAGAATTTATCTGTCTCTAAGCTTTTTTTATCGAAAATAATATATAACGCCCGGCATCAGTGCACCCAATGTTACGTGGTGCCAATATCTTTTTGTGTCAAACTTTACAGCTTTGCTATACACACCGACGTGAACCAACACCGTAGAATGCACCTAAATGAGGATGGACGGTCCCAGCTAAACCTTCTCTGCATTGGGATATGGGTGGGCTGAAGCGGGCCCCACCACCCCCTCTCACATGGTATGTTCCACGATTTCTTTTCACGGTGGGTTAATCATTTCTGTAAACTTTACATGTTTTACTACTTGTTTCTGAACCGTGGATCAAAATAGACGGTTTGGATTAGATATTTGATATTTCTCAAGTCTAGAAAGTATACCGCTAAAAACGGAGACGAAATGTTGCTTCATCTACAAAAATTTTCTTCTTTTCTGTCTCAAGCAAAACAATCCATTTTAATTTTAAGGAGATTCACTGAAGCAAACCCTTTGATTCACTTGGATCTGTATAGAGAGGTAAAATACTTGTTTGTATATTCCATCTTTGAGTTTATTTTTTTCCTCATGTTGGATCGATTTTCATGTCAATGTTTATTACGTAATCTAGAGTTGTTATTGACATGAAGGGAATTAGTCCCCTTGAAATTTAGTCACCTGCAATGTTAGATAACTGTAATGTTTATATGTGTGATGAGTACATGTGAGTGATCATGTAACTGTGTGGAGTACGTGTGTGTGTAACTGTCAGGTGTCGGTTAATGTTTGGTGAGTGTGAATTGGTCACCTACTAAACCGGTCATTAAGTTCAGGTGTTTAAAAGTCAGAGATCTGTGAATTGAGTCTGTAAGAAAGAATGATGTTGAATTATTAAAACCAGAGAAGATTGTCCAACGACATTATTTCTTTTAACATGGTATTAGATACCGGATTTCAATCCTAACTCCATTACTCTTTCTTAAATCAGCTTTCAATGACAACTTCTGATAAACATATTCCTTTAACTTTCAAACCCCCATCAAAATTATCTGCAACCAATTATATTTTATGGAAATCTCAAATTGCTCCATTACTAAAGAGTTATAACCTACTTCAATTTGTAGGTGGATCTCTTTACTGTCCTGTGAAGTATTTTCGTCGTACATCTGCAGAAGGAGCTAAGATTGTCGCCGATGATGCGTTTGTTGATAATGATCCTGAGAATGAATTTGTTCAAAATCCATCTTACACCTACTGGGTAAATCAAGACTCTTCTCTCTTATCTTGGTTATTTTCTGCTTGTACAGAAGAAATTCATTCTCAAGTTATATATTGCACTTTTTATCATGAGATTTGGAATCGATTAGAAAAAAATTATAATTCGTCTACTAAATCTCGTCTATTACAACTTAAAACTGATTTGATTGGTTTAAAGAAAAGTTCAGACTCGATGTTGATCTATTTTAACAAGGCATGTTCCATCTTACATCAATTAGCTCAAATTGGCAGAACAGTGTCTGATGAAGATTTGATAATTCATCTTCTTCAAGGTTTACCATCTGAGTACAATGCCTTTAATACCTCCATATGTACTCAACAACTTAAGAATTAAAACCTTATTACCTCATCAGAACTTTTAGGTTTGTTGTTGTCTGAAGAAGCTAGAGTCACTGCTGAGTCTAAACTTGATCTTACTGCTGCTTCTGCAAATGTAAGACACCAACACAAACCTTCTCAACCAACACCTCAATTTTATCACCACTACCCTAATTCAAATGCTTACCCACACAATACTCCTTCATACAATGAGTATCAAAATCCATCTGGTGCATCCTACTATGGTAATTCATCTTGGTCCAATTCTTCTCTTGCTCCTCACTTTGGCAGATCTGGAAATTCTGGTTTTAGATGCAACAAAAATGGTGGAAGATTCAGAGGAGGTTTTATAGATGGAAGGCTTGGTGCTAGATTTGGTCATCAAGGAAATTACAACAATTTCTTTCCTCCACCGAGATACAACAGCTACATAGAGTGTCAATTGTGCAAGAAACCTGGTCATTTGGCTCCACAATGCAAATACAAATATGCACCTAGTGACAACTCTGCAATGCATGCTTATTATACTTCCACTGACTCATATTGTGATGATTGTGATGAATATTGGTACCTTGAACCTGAGGCATTTGTTGTTTATCAAGATGATTCTGGCTCTCCTTCTTCTTCTCATGGATGGGTTCCTGACTCTGGAGCCATACATCATATCACTTCTGATCTCTCTAACCTTAACCTGCACTCTGAATATCAAGGTTCTGATCAAGTGAAAGTTGGAAATGGCTCAGGTTTGACCATAACTCATGTTGGATCTTCTGTTTTGCACAATGACTCTACTAAATTCACTATATCTAATGTTCTTCATGTGCCTTCTATCACCAAGAATTTAATCTATGTGCTTCAATTTACTAAAGAGAATAATTGTTACTTTGAATTTTATTCTGATAAATTTCTTATAAAGGATCTGGTTACCAACAAAGTTCTTATCCATGGTCCTGTTAAAGATGGCTTATATCATATGGAATTCACATCAGCTCAACTCAAGCAAGCATTCTCCTCTGCAGTTTCTTCTTCAGTAAGTTGGCACAATAAGCTTGGTCATCCAGCTTACCATACTCTCAAGCATGTTCTGTCATCAGGCAATGAGCTTATTGATTCTTATTTATCTTCAACACTTTGTTCATCTTGTCAGTTAGCTAAAAGTCATGCACTCCCTTATCCTTCTAGTTTTTCAAATAATGTAACTGGTCCTCTAGATTAAGTTTACTCAGATGTTTGGGTCTCACCATTATGTTCGGTGAATGGGTACAAATATTATGTGTCCTTTATTGATTCATTTAGCAGATTTACATGGTTGTATCCAATTGCTCATAAATTTGAAGTTCTCCCAACTTTTATAAAATTCAAGACTCTTGTTGAGAATCAGCTTAATAGAAAAATCAAATATGTTCAATCATCAGATTGGGGAGGAGAATATAGAAATGTCTCTACTTATCTTAATTATTGTGGCATAGGACATAGAGTCTCTTGTCCTCATGCTCATGCTCAAAATGGCACAGCTGAGAGAAAACACAGACATATAGTTGAAACTGGTTTGGATCTACTTTATCATGCATCCTTACCCTTGTCTTTCTGGTCATATGCATTTGAAATTGCTAATTTTCTGATCAACAGACTGCCAACACCCAAACTTGATCATTTATCTCCATTAGAATATCTATTTCACCTCAAACCAGATTACTTATTTTTACACACATTTGGTTGTGCATGTTATCCATGTCTGAGAAACTTTAATCATCACAAATTGGAACCTAGATCTGTTCAATTAATATATATTTCTTGGATACAGTCACTTGCATAAAGTATATAGGTGCTTCAATCCCAAAACAAACAAGATTATCATTTCAAGAGATGTTAGGTTTGATGAAGGCAAATTTCCGTATGCTTCTTTCTTCAAAAATGAGCCAACTGGTGTTACACTACCAACTACGTCTGTTACTTCTGCACCTGTATCTGCACATGACTTATCATACTCTACTAGTTTGCCTGCTATTTCAAATGAAGATATTGTGCCACCATCCCCTTCAAATACTACTTATGCCCCTGCACGACCTATTTCTGAGGTCATTAATGCACATCCAATGGATACAAGAGGCAAAATGGGAATTCTCAAACCCAGAGTAAGAATTTATGCATCTGAAGTTCAATCTATTTGTGAAGATATAACTGTTCCAACATGCTACACTGAAGCCTGCAAAGATCCAAACTGGAGAGCTGTTATGGATGAAGAAATCAATGCACGTGGAGTACCTGTGTTATGGTGTGACAATATGGGGGCCACTTATTTGACAGCTAATCCAATCTTTCACAATAGAATGAAACACATTGAGATTGCTTTTTATTTTTTGAGAGAATTGGTTGCTTCCAAATCTCTAGTTGTGAGATTTTTCTCTATACAAGATCAGTTGGATGATATCTTCACCAAAGGACTTTCTACTACTTGTTTCTCCACTCTAAGACTCAAGCTCAGTGTTTCTGCTCATGCATAGACTCTGCACTTGTGGGGGGTGTTAGATAACTGAAATGTTTATCTGTGTGATGAGTACGTGTGAATAGGGCTGTCAACAACACTAAACGTAACGAATATTGGCTCTGCCACTGCCGCTGCAATTAAAATTATTGGATATTCGATATCCGTTAGGTTCCGACGGAAATCTGAAATTCAATTCCATTACCGTTACATTGGACGTACCGGATATCGGATATTTTTCCGATACCATCCGGTATGTCACAGAACAGATACAGAACAGGTTACAAATCTTCCAGACTGCCATACAATTACACAAAACAAGTTCTAAATCCAAGAAAACCAGTTCTAAATCCATGCCACAAAAAAAAAACCATACAGATGTTCATTTTCTAAATCCATGCCACCAAATTACATGTTCAGATGTTCTAGCAAAATAAAAAACCACGTTCTTGCAAAAGAAAAGACAAAGAAACTCCATCTCCATGTGTTGCAGCAATTATAAGTCTGCAAATGCATTCCTCCATCACCACTGCCAACTGCATCTGCAAATGCATTCCTCCTTAGTCCCGAACTTCTGCATTTTGAAAGGAAAATTAAAAGTGCTAGTTAAGCTGGAAATGTCAGTGCAATAGGCCAATAAATATAAAAGCAAATAAAAGATTAAGATGTAAGGTAAGGAAAGTTACCATTAATAAAACTATCACTGTCACTGAAACTGAGATCTGGCAGCCAATCACCCAAACAAAGCAATGCTTCAATAAGATCTGGAGCTAATGAACTCCTATGAGATGTGAGAACCCTACCACCAACAATAAACATTGATTCTGATGCTACACTTGTCACTGGAACAACCAATACATCTCTTGCAATCCTTGAAAGAGTTGGGTACATAGGAGCATGATTCTTCCACCAACTTAAGATATCAAATCTCATTTTTTCAGTGGTTGTGCCTTTAGGAAGAACTGGTTCTGCTAAGTATGTCTCCAATTCTGACTTCTTAACCTCAAACACATTTTTTTCCATAATAAAATCATCATAACCAAATTCATATGATGTTTTTGTAGATGCAGAGATCTCAATTCCAGCTGAATTCATTCCACTATCTTAATAATCTGGAACTGTGGTGTTGGTTTCATAAGCACATTAAAGAGCATTAAGTGCAAGCTCAAATTGGTTATAGTGACTTTGATAGTTTTGCACACCATATACTCTCTTCATAAGAAACTCCACCCATCTAGCCTTATACCTAGGATCTAAAACAACTCCAATACCCATCAAAGTGTTACTTTCTTTCCAGTAGCTATTAAACTATGTCCTCATATTCTTGTCCATGTCTCTGATATACTCATGCTCACTTAATTCCTAGATCTTAATACATCTATTAACTTCTTGCACCCCATTATAATACAAATTTGTTGTGGGATACTTAATCCCAGCAAATTTGGTTGAAATCACATCAAATAATTCCAAACATTAACATATATGCACTCCTTGTTGTCACTGCTGAGAAGTTGGTAGTGTCTTGAAGTCATTATCCAAATCAGGCAGCCTAACAAAAGCTTGTCTCAAAAAAATTGCATCCTTTAAGCATCTTATAGGTGGAGTTCCACCTGGTATCCACATCTAAACCAACAGACCTTGAAGCATGAAGCTTAACTTGGGCAATAACACATTCAAATCTCTCTTTTATAGCCAGACTTGACTTGACATATTTCACACACTCTCTAACTGCATCTATAAATGGAGCAGCTACTCTCATTCCACACCCAAAAATCAAGTGCAATACATGATTACTACACCTCATTTGGAACAAATCCTTATTAAGAACTAGACAATCTTTGCCATCAAGCCATGACTTCAGATTTTCCATCATAACGTTGTTTGAGCTAGTATTGTCAGCAGCTACATCAAAAAGCTTACTATCAATGTTCCAGTCAAGAGCTACTGATTTCACTACAGATGCCAGAACTTCTCCAGAATGTGGTGATGGCACTAAAGTGTATGCTAGTGTTTTCTTAATCAGTTTCCACTCATCATCTATGTAATGCATTGTCACACAACAATAACCATCTTTTGTATGCTTACATGACCATATATCTTTTGTTAAACTACATTTAGATGTAATTGTGTAAAATTGTTCTTGTAATTGCAGTTTGAACTGAGCTGTTAGTTTCATGATATCTTCCCTAACTGTATTCCTAGTGTAAATCCTAGCAGCAGGATTCAGAAACTTAACAAACTCTCTAAAATATGGATGCTCAACTATAGTGATTGGATAACCATGCTTAGCAATTATTTTGGCAACAAGTATCCTAATAGCACCAGCATCATACTTCCAATTAGCTAGCTTGTTTGATCATTACCTGTTTTGATTATAGTAATCTTTCTTTGTCCTTTCTTATTCTCAGGATTTTCTTTGCAGGTTTTACAATGGTGATGCAAGCGGCTGGTTTCTTGGTTACTGGGTGCAGGCATTATCTTCTTACAATGTTTGCATTCAACTATCAGTATCCCAACCTCCTTCCCACTTTTCAGTTTCTTCTTTCCAACTGACCTTTCAAAATCAATCCATACATCAGACCTATTGAACGTAGTTTTTTCTTTTCTTCAGCTATAAGTGGATCTTCATCTACTTCTATTTGTTCTTATGCTTCTTCTGTGGGACGAATCGCAGGTGTAACAACAACAAGTGTTGAATGAATTCCTGAACCTTGAACTTGGTTTGATGCAACAGGTAATTGTGATGCAACTGAAACTGAGGGATTTCTTAATGAACCAACATGATTGGATGCTCCTCTTTCGCTTTGGGACATGATTAATTTCACGAATCTCAATCTGTTCTGAAAACCCTAATTTCAGAAACCCTAAATTGAAAATGGAGTTTTTAGGATTGAAATTAAACTTAAAAGAAATAGAAGAAGATAACTGTTTACGGGTGAAAACTGTTTCTACTGGTTTTGGTAAACTTGGGTGTGTTGATGAGAAACGAATTCAAACCCTAAACAATGCACTGCACGGGAGTACTTTTAGATTCGAGAGATCAATCTGTAAGACTCTAGCCTAAACCAAGAAATGGCCTTTCCAGATTCAATTCGGTCACAAGGTGAAGGAGAAGGGTTGATCTTAGGGAGGGAAGCGAAGAAGGTGTTTGAGATTATGAAGGTGTTGGTTGTTTATGACTTGTATCAGAATGTCGAACTGGCTTGCATAATGTAAGCTATCAGTTCTGGGTGTTTTTCTGGATACTGTGTTGACAACACTTGTGTTGTTCGTGTTTTTTTAAAATAGGTTGAAGAACCTATTTATACAAGTCATTTGAGTGCAATCCTCATCTCGTAGGAAGTGTAGGAAGTTGAGTGATGGAGTAGTGGGGTCGTGTAGGTTATTGTCACACGATCACGCCTTTGCCCACTTCCCTCATCATCGTTAACCGTCCATGCCTCCTGACGCATTCTCGTAATGGGTTTGTTGCACGCCGCACGCTGTAAACAACCAGACCAATACCCCAGTAAGTATCCCCCAGTTTGTGACATGTTTGATGTCTCGAATGAGTGGGTCGAATCGTGGGACCCGCCGCAAGAAATAGCATACATTGCTATCCGGTTAAATAACTAAGTTATTTATGGAATTGATATTCATGAAATATCGTGTATGCTCGATGCATGTAATGCATCGCTTTTAAGCAAGCAGCTCAAAACAATCGATATGTATGAAACATCGTTGTTTTAAGGCTTGATTGAACAAGTCGCGGATTAAGCGTCTTAAAATGGCATCACATCTAACCATCTTCGAGTGATCGTTTGGAGGACGCATGGGCGGGCCACCATCTGGTCGATCGCTCCCTGTGGCAGAGTGGCGGACGGTAATCATTGAGACGCTTCATTGATCGCCTAAATTTTAATCCAAGCCGTCCGACCAAGCTGAAAAAGTTGGACGGACGAGATGATTTATGGCACATATTTGCTTCCATTGATGGGTTTTAGGGTTTTTTTAGAGGTGCGCAACATCCCCTCTTTGGCTTGATCGAATCCAAGCATGGGGGCTAATTTTGGAGGGACCGACCAGGCATGCATGGAGACGGCCCGCCGGCGTGCATGTATACACCTCTCTGTCCCACAAAGGTTCGATCTAGGCCACTCAATTTTACCGGCAAAGATGAGTGGTCGTGATCGATTTGTGACAGAAGTACATTGCCGCAAAGGTTTAAAAGCCACCTTTGGGCGTGCGTTCCGAGGCGCGGGGCTCTAGTCTGCATAGGTCGTCCGATCACACACAAAGGTGGGCCCACGGTGATCACGTTGACACCCATGGGACCTCTTGAGTCTATATCTACACCCTCCGTTTAGGATGGTGAAGATGGATGGTCATGATCGAACTACGACAGAAGTGCATTGCCGCAAACCCTAATTAGATTTTTGAATCAGTCACACACACGTGACTTTGGCCAAGCGGTTTGGCACGCCGTGATCCTCCTCTTGGGAGATCGATTACGTGAGGCCCATGTTGGGATGACGCTTAACGCATGTGCACCTTCCTGATTGTCCTAAATGCGATCTAAGCCATCCACACAGGCTGGTAAAGTTGGATGGTTGTGATCGATTTAAGACACTAGTGGACTTCCGCGACCCTTAGAAGCATCACGCCTGCCATGATTCGAGCAAACGTTTCATTGCTCCATGGCCTTGCCATGCGAAACCGATTGGGTGAAGGAAAAGTGGCCCCGCCAACGTGTGCGTTAGCGCTTTTCTGATCATTCATGGGATGATCTAATCCGTCCAACCAGGCTGGCGAAGTTGGACGGTTGTGATGGTTTTAAGACTGCATTGAACAGTCTATGCTCGTTCGAGATTCTCCAAAAACAGCACGGTCACCCCTCTTTAGGTTGGCGTTTGAAGTGTTTGTGAATGAGCAAAAGAATACTCGATTGACTAGGGCACTGGTGGTTCCGTCGGTGGTCCCTATAGTGATTGCCTAGTTCTGCTAGGAGTAGTCTAAGTTTGTTAAGTCACGCGGCCAAATCGTGTGGCCGTGATTATTTTTTGAGACTGATGTGAACAGTCCGGATTTTCCTTAAGGACTTTAAACGCGTTCGATCGCGCGGTCGCGCAATTTTTAATTAAAAGGTGTGCGAACGCGTTGATCTCTTTGTCAGAGGGTGGTGTAGCCTATGTGAGTGTTTTCATGCAGGTCTCAATACTGACACTTCGGGAAATTCATGATACTCTGTTGCGAGCGAACATTTAATCGTCATGTCATTCCAATATTGAGAGTTCGTTGGGGAACATAGCATAGGAAAACACTAGGAAGACCATGCATTAGTGAATAATGCTAGTGCAAGATAAAATTTATAGAATATTTGGGATTGTTGCTACATGCACCATTCTGAGTAAATTTTATACACATAAATATATTGAATTTCTGAATACATATATGAGTGAATAGGCTTAGGCACTCAACACTTTTAAATGGCTCCATTTCATTAATGAATAATGCAACTAGGAGCTTAAATACTCGTTAGGATCTATACTAGTGAACAATTCATCTAGGAGCTTGAGTTTCAATAAAATATGAAGAGCGGCATAGGCACTTATCAGATTTTGATATATTCTTCAAATTCCTTGCGGAATATGGGCA
This sequence comes from Papaver somniferum, assembly GCF_003573695.1. Lineage (NCBI taxonomy): Eukaryota > Viridiplantae > Streptophyta > Magnoliopsida > Ranunculales > Papaveraceae > Papaver > Papaver somniferum. Next base: position 13,727,022 of record NW_020622934.1, on the reverse strand, counting down.
TATCAAGGTCTATTACTTCCGATGTCAGGTCAGGTAGATAGACTATTACAATTTTCGCCTTAGACTAAAAACCACCATCAACATTAAGTCCCCTGCTTAGTACGTAACAGTGACACTGTTGCGGGTAAGCACTAGATGGTGACGGACGAAAAAACAAAACCAATAAGATGAAGTAGATAGATGTTACCAAAGGTATATCGTTTGGTTCGAACTTCCCTTGCAGTCGTACTGGTGAAGCAACTTCTAATCAGGGGATACCAACAAATTAATGCTCTTGATCATCAATGGTAGGAAAAAAGGAAGCGGCATGTCCGGTCAAGTCTTTGGATCTCAACTAGATTCTCTGAATCCCGTTCGTATGAGCAAGAGGAAGAAATCCTTTCTGGATTTAAAAAATTTTCGAGTGTAAAGGGAGCTTATGCTCTTTCCTGTTTTGCAATTTAATTCGATGTGATTGACTTTCTTTGTTAGCAGCTGTAGAGCGAGTATCAACAACAACAAAGCAATCTGGGAATATTTCTGTTACTAAGCCAAGGGGAATTTTTGATTCCAAATACACGCCCAATATGGATGATGACTTCTTCAAAGTGTCCTATACGACTGTTAGGACTCATCTTAATCACGTAACGACTCTTCTTCCTGGACCAGAGGGTGTAGAAGTTGTACCATCGATCTTCACTGGAATGTGTAATTTCTGTCTCCAGCCTCTCCGGTAAATTTCAAAATTTTCCGAACTCCGTTATGCTCGATTGAGAGAGGCCTTGACTTTAAGTTGTTCGGTGGTTGTATGAGTGGTATCCTCTAGGCAAGGTGGAGGCAGTCCCCAGGGGAAATAGGTTCTGTCAAAGAGGATTGCAGGTGGCGCTCGAACAACTACAGTGATCTCCAATTCTTCGGATGTACGTGTATGTACATGTTTTGCTCTGTTTGACTGGTTGAATTATCTGGATAACTTTGAACTAGTCTTGCCCAACTTCTTTCATAGTTTTAATGCTTTGAGAAGATGAACGTCTTTGTTGGATTTGCGCGAGTTGCATGTATCCGGGATGACGTTGCAGGAAAAACCGAGAAGTAATGGAGGCGACCGACGATGTTGAGGATGTGACTGCGCCCTCGACCCTCAATTTGATGCTCCTCATGTAATTCACGTGTTAATTGGGGGGGTTCAGCGTGTCAAGAAGTATGTTGAATTGTACGCCTGAATATTGAAGAAGTATGGACACATTTCCATGACCAAATGTGTAGTATGATCAGGCACGCTTCTTCTGGATGAGTGATCGAATATCGGAAGTATCCTCAAGACATGTGTGTAGATTTCGAATTTAATGTTTCCTGGTTATGTTAAGGGATTTCCAAAATCCGAAATTTGCGAACTGAAATGGATAGGATTCCTTCCATGAATCTCACTAATCATAAATCGAAAATTGAGAAACTGTCTCAGAAGTTGAAGTTGAAGCAGGCTACTCTTCGGGATATAAAATTGTTTTCTATAAAAAAATGAAATGTTGCTGAATGATTTCCCTTAAACCCATTTATTTCCTTCCCAGGACTTTTCCCTTTAGGTTTTTTGGAAAGACGAGACGTTCCTTTGTGGTTTGATTTTGTTTTGAACAGGTAGGCGGCTGCTCTTGAAGAATAGAGGTTTTTGTTTTTTGAAAGAAATGGTGTTTCACTGAAATATTAACTATGAATGCAAATTGGTGCAAACATTTTGGATGAATTGTAAGTATTGTATGAAAACAAGGGAAATACTCAGAAAATGGCAATATAATGTTTCAGGAACTGATGGAAGCTATCTAGTGTGTATTGTTACTCCTCCTAGTTTTCATTACTAAAGAGTTTGAAATAGTCACCTTGTTTAATTTCAGAAACTAGGTAAGGCTCCTGCTACTTGACCTCTGGACCTCTTATCCTCGATTGAGACTTCTTCTAAACATTTGACAAAATATTGACAGGGACCAGCTTCCTCTTCACATCGGCTAGTCGCAGTTGGGTTGACGATCGGATCAAGTCCAGTTCTTGGTGAGATGAGGATTAACAGACTGTAAAAGAGGTTTTTCGAGAAGACTTACTCGTGCGTCTGAGCCTCGGGATATACGATATGGCTCTTGTGGACTTACCTTCGTAGTCCATGCGTTAATCAATGCTTTTCCCTACTCGACATCTCTAAGATAAGTAGTGTTCAAGAGTTCCCAGCCGGTTATGCCAATCATGTCTTCCAGAAGAGATTTAGGCCGGGGGGCAGCTTCATCGATTGAAGGTATTCGTTTTCCTGATACAACACAATTTAGAGCGGCAAATATATTTTGACGTTGTGCCTTGGAGAAATAGAGAATTTCACACACATGTCCCATGGTTGAGTGCATAGTTTTGTAGACGGAGTCCCCAGAAAGCATGCAACAGCTTCTAATAGGAGGATGGTATTTGTATACTCCTTCAGCGCCTAGTTGGTGTTCCCCTGATTCGATCTTTTCCTGGAAGATGTGCTTCAATTTGTTGCAGTCACTTGTAGGATGGTTGACAAACCTATGGAAGCGGCATCACTTTGGATCTTCCATTTCTTGTTTAGTTGGAAGACGTCTGACATGAGGTAGCTTGACGGCGTCATCTTGTATCCAGACCTCCAAGAGTTCAATCACCTCTTCCATTGGAAAGGAAAAATCTGGGAATGGTGGAGTCTCATTTGACCTATGTGAAATGAGAGTCGGACGCTTAGATTGTTGATAGTTGTTGTTAGAGCATTGCCCGGTCAAACTCGCATGCGTTACTATCTCAAGCATGTTTGTCAATGTTAGTGATCAAAACTATAAGTGTTGATTTCTAGTCTATTATAGCTAAGTCTCAGACTAGGATAGAAAGTGTAGTTGAGCTCAAGGATTTCATGGCGATTCATCATACAAGTAGAAGAACTACTCAAGGAACCGGTGGAACTTCTCGACAAAAAGGTATGGAAGACTTGAACTTATCTATCACTCAAAAGTTGATCTAGTTTATCTCCTACTCTTTGAGACAAGAAGTCGTATGCTATATATATAGACTTTGATTATACACATTTGGTATTTCGAGCCGAGTATAACTCGCCTATCTATATCTCGAAATATGAGTTGGTAAGATTTTCTCTTTAACCAAGTTTATCTTTACCATGTGACGAAAGTCATGATATGTTTCAATCATCTTGAAAATTTCTTTGACGAGAAATGGTGTAACAACTATATAACGTCCTCTAAGAATGTTTCAATGATTTAAATGAGAGTTTAGATTACATAACCAGTGGTGGACATAAGCATTGTTGTGGAAACACATTTATGTATAAGTCTTATTCCTTGAACCAAAGTTTGCGAACTTTGTTGATCAAGAGAACCAGAAGAATGGCGTGAGCCAAGTCCGCGAACCCAGTCCACGAACCGGCGAAGTTCTCATACCCGAGATTTTTTGCTGGAGTTTGTAAACTCTGCCCGATAACTTAAGTCCGCGAACCTAGTCCGCGAACTTGAGAAGGTTATATATCTGAAGATGATTTCTGAACTTAAACTTAAAAAGACTAAGGAATGCAGTTTTCAAACCGTGGCTATAAAAGTTCATGAACCGATTCAAGTGAATCAAATCATCTTTGCTTCAATTGTGTCTTGTGTAGTACATGAGATTTCCTTGGAATTGAACAACTCTCTAACTAGTTCATTTGAAATCATTTGAACTAGTTATGGTGAAGAAGAACATGGTTGATATGGAATGCTCATATGCTAACCATTTGGTTAACTATTGTTGAACCAACAAGTGCATACGTTGTGTACGGTTAACAAACCTAAAGGCGTGCATTGTCAAGTGTGTGTAACAAGCTAAGTTTTCGCTCTAACGGTTGATAAATATTATCTTGAATCGAAATCAGGTTTTCATCTAACGGTGGATATTGATTGCTTTATTACCAAGGTAACTTAATTGCAAACCCTGATTTGAAAGACTATATAAGGGGAACTCTAGTATCTGTGCAAAACTAATCCCCACACCTCACGTGTGATACTAGTTTGCATACTAGAGTCGGTTCTCCTTTAACCTTTGGTTTTCTTCTTCTAAAACCAGGTTAACGACTTAAAAACTTCATTGGGATTGTGAAGCCAGACCGATACTACTTTTATCATAGTTGTGTGATCTGATCTTGCATCTTCTATCGTATGAGTACAATCCTTTTGATTGGCTTGAGATTGATATCTCCGATAGGCAAGATATAAAAAGTAATCACAAACATCTTCGTCTCTTTGTTTGTAATTCCGCAACATCTTGTTTCACTACCATACGATTAAGATTGTTGTGAGGTGATTGATAACTCTAGGCTGTTCTTCGGGAATATAAGACCGGATTATCAATTGGTTCTTGTTCACCTTGATTATTATCAAAAGACGGAACAAAACCTTTTAGGGTTTATCTGTGGGAGACAGGTTGATCATTTGATAGACTTGTCTGTGTGAGAAAGATTTTTTTATTGTCAAGTATTCGACTTTGGGTCGTAGCAACTCTTAGTTTTTTTAATCCGTCCAACCAGGCTGGCGAAGTTGGACGGTTGTGATGGTTTTAAGACTGCATTGAACAGTTTATGCTCGTTCGAGCTTCTCCCAAAATAATGCAACTAGGAGCTTAAATACTCGTTAGGGTCTATACCAGTGAACAATTCATCTAGGAGCTTGAGTTTCAATACAATATATGAAGAGCAACATAGGCGCTCATCAGATTTTGATATATTCTTCAAATTCCTTGCGGAATATGGACATATCAAGGTCTATTACTTCCGATGTCGGGTCAGGTAGATATACTTTGACAACTTTCGCCTTAGACTATAAACCACCATCAACAATAATCCTAGTTTTCAAATCAGTAATCACACATGATTTGTATAGATTTGTATAGATAAGAAGATGATTTTGCACGAATTGAAACTGAAGAGGAGCCGAATGAGTTTTTCTTCTCTTTTTTTTTGCCATGTTTTGGGTCGACTGAAATTGAAGAAGAATCAATGAAATCGAAGTATATTTACCTAGGTTACACGTGCTAAAAACACGTTATCGGATATCGAAAATAAGGCAAACGGAAATAGCCTTAACCAGTACCCTTACGGTAGGATAAAAATATCCGATTACCGATATAACGGAACTTAACCTAACGGATTCCGAATAATCGGATTCGGCTAACAGATAACGGATATTCACTGACAGCCTTATGTGTGAGTGATCAATGTAAGTGTGTGGAGTACGTGCGTGTGTAACTGTCAGGCGTCGGTTAATATTTTAATGAGTGTGAATTGGTCACCTACTAAACCGGTCATTAAGTTCAAGTGTTTAAAAGTGAGAGATTTGTGAATTGAGACTGTAGGAAAGAATGATATTTAATTATTGAAATAAGAGAAGATTGTCTAACGACATTATTTCTTCTAACATGCAATAAAATGAACAAAGCTATTAGTTCATTATTTCCAAGATATCGTCATGCATAAATGTTAGTGTAGCATTCTCATGTCATAGAACAATTTTTGTTTTTTTCATCGAACGTCTTATCTTAGATTACATTAGTTATTGAAGTTTTAAAAGTGGATTATTGATAAAATTTCTGTCTCAGGCTCGTGATGTTAACAAAGATCCTTTATAAAAATTTTTTTGAAGAGAATATCCTTTATCTATTCTATTATATAAAGCCAACACCCGTAGCAAGTGAAGCTGTAAAAAATGATTTCCAATTTTACCCTTGCTCCATTTTTACTTTAAAGACATTAGCTAAATATATGGGGGTCATTAACGTAATTTTGACTATTTTAAAAGATTAATTTTCCATTACTAAATCTCCTACATCTGAATTTGTTCTTCAGATTAGTATTATATCATCTTTGTTGATCAAATCAGATCTTTGAATTTTCAAATAATTGAATCTATGCACAATCAATCAAAATATGAACTCCTAGATTCATCAAATAATGGATAGCTAATTAATTGAACAAAAAGAATAAAAAACAATGGTTCTGCTTCCATAAAGTGATGCCTTTGTTATCATCATATAGATTTATAGAGAAAGAAGGATCAGGGCCAAAACAGAGGGAGGGATGCAAAAAAAAAAAAAAGAGAGGAAGAAGGTGGTGCCGTGGTGGAGGCCTGTAACTGGGGGAGAAGGAAGAAGAGCACATAAAATTAGGTTTTAAGTCAAAAGGTTATGCAATTATTGCAAATAGATGTGAAATCCAAAGAACAACTACAAATCTTCAATTCAAAATTCTACAAATCTCCATTGCTATATTGATTTAAAAGCCCTAGAAATATTTAGGTAAAATGAAATCCCCAAAAATTTCCCAATATATACTAAATTAGATTTCAAGAGTTTTAAACAATCAAAGAGATAAAAAAAAAGAAAAAAAGTGGTTATGAGAACTTACGGGGATATCAAAAGAACAAGATTAGGTTTGAATCTGCATCTAAAAATGGCGAGAGAGAAAGAAAAACTAAACAAGAGATAAAAGTTTAAGGCTGCGTTTCCTTTTTTTTTTTAATGTAAATATAAGAACATTTTTTAATCTCATAACACAGATTGAACATGCATGCCTGCTTGCGGTACGTGGTGTAGATAGAGTAGCCGGAACATTGGATTTGATACTTCTTAAAGTGACAAGAATAGGCTTAGCCGCTTAGCCAACTTTTACGATATAACAGGGTAATGCATGAATTAATGAACTCCCACCTCCCAAATCGTCTCCAGCCATCGATCTCAGCACGTGCATACGCACGTGCCCACACTTATAATTAAAATGCAAGGGAGGAACTTTTGTGATTTCATCTTCAGACAAAATTAATGAAAAACTTGGCACTAATAATGGTCATCTCATTCATTTGTTCCTCTATCTGACAAACTTATTCTACCACTGTCTCCTCGAAGCTAGCATCTCCAGTCTGTCTTACGAGTCTCATCTGGATATCGTATTTCAGGGCCGTAAGTTCGAAGGGACTTGGAGAATCTCTAGTCGACTGTGAATATCCCGAAACATAAAGTATGAAACTCAAGCCGTCGATTCTCTCATCCACAGTCCAGAAACAAGCATTTAAAGTCAACGGATCATGAAATGCAGAATAACCTTCTCTCTCCTCCCTCGTTCCTTCTTCTTCAACAACAAAATCATCAAGAACAATCTTTTTCTGCTCAGATCTAGTCATTTTGGACTGGATCGGAGCAGATTTCTTCACTATGTCTTGTAATCTAGGTTAGCTAGTTGTTATACCTTAATATTTTATTATATTTTTATCTTATCTACACCATTATGGTGGTTTTATCTACTCTTTTGAGGTTTATCTTCGTTTTAATGACGGTTCTTGGTTATTGGGTAGGGTTTCAAGATCGATAGTGATGCTCTCCAACGACGAAATCTTCATCTTCATCGGTGATTTCTTTGATGACGGAAGTTCCAGCACTAGTTTCAAGAGATTGAACAAATCACTCCTATTTTGTGAGCATATCTTTCAAAAGAAGAAAAACAAACTAAATGATTGGATTCTAATTCCGCGAAAAACCATTCTTCCTCGGATTTAATCGGATCTTATTCATACTTGTATTTGTCTCACTCCGATAATCTTTCTTTTTCTCTTATGAGATTTCTCGGTATTGTAAAAAAAAAAAAAAAGTTGACGACCTAATAGTTTTAAAACAGCAAATACAGCCACGTTGGCGACACCTAACATTGGATGCACTAATGCCGGGCGCCATGTATCATTTTCGCTTTTCTATCTTGAAAATGATCCGCAAGTTAAGAAGTTGACCGATTTCAGATTCAGGTCAGGTCACCACCTAATAGTTTTAGCAGTTTGCTAAAGAGGTCCAACTGTAAAAATGAAACACAAAATTCTGAATTTTTCTTTAACAGCCAGTTTCCAGGTACTCAATCCATTGTTCCAACACTGTTTGCTGTGACTCAACCGTTCCCAGATCATGTGTTCAACAAGGCATTCCAGGAAGATCAAGGCATTCTCAGTAGTGAAGTAAATAGATGCATGATAACTTGGTTTAGATGAGGCACCAAGTAAAATGATTCAAAGTACCAAAAACATAAGGGGATATAAAAGTTATGATGTTTGACTGCTGCCCACATTCATACATATACATTGACTGTTAAAAGTAAGTTATCCCGACTTAAAGCTAAACACTTCAACTGCTTGAGTACGCAAATTAAGCGATGCAGTCTTTCATCCAATGACCAAATTCACCGCATCTGAAACAAGGAGGGTTTTTAGTGATGCAGTCCTTCAGAAAATGCCCTTCATCACCGCACCATACACAACTCACTGCTTTGTTGCTTGGAACAGCTCCATTCTCTTCGTTCGACGTGAGATGTCTGGCTGGGAAAGAAACATTAACCTTGTCATCGTTCACATGATATTCCCTAGTCAAATTCGAGTCTGACCCTTTGTTCACTGATGAAGTAGATGCCATTCTCGCCTTAAGTTTATCCCCATCGGTGTGTTTGTGCTCATCTTTTCTTATGGTATCTTGAACATCCAACTGACGGAAGTTACATGCTCCTTCTCCCTGGGCACACGCAACGTCGTCAAAATATTTCGAGTACTAATCAATTGGTATGCAAACTAAGTTGGAAGGTTTTCGGGGGATACCCTTTTCACAGGGCAAACAAAATAGTTTTGACCGGTTGAATCTGTTATGCGACTGCACTTTCCAGCATCACAACGGCACATTGGGTATGGAGATTCTATGATATCATATCTTTGATCAGGACATTTCATGAAGAAAAAAAACGCTAAATGAAACCACTTTAAACATTTCGAAATATCACAAATAGATGTATATTTCACCTGAAGAACATTGGGCTGTTTTTGCATCAGTAGTAGTTATTTTATCATCACTCAGTTTGAGTCTGCCGATTGGAGAAAGTATTTTGTCGTAAGCCATTGAATCCAATCTGACAGTATACTCCTTAAATGGCAACTCTGATCCGTATTTTGACGATGCAGGAGAGAGAATTTCTTTTAGTTTATTACCACCTTCTCCAATTTTGTATTCTTCATTTGCTCTATTGGTCTCCTCTAGGCCACCATATGCCAATTTTGGAGTCTCCAGCCACTGCTTAAAACCACATGCTCCTTCTCCCTACAATAACTCACACAAAATTTCCACTATTCGGTAAACCGTAACCAATGACCCTATATTGGTTAACAGAAAAATAGCTGTGTGTTCTATCATTATCTTCTGAGCTTACACAAACACATGCACACAAAAAAGGACATTGTTCTAGCATTATTCCAATAGCTGTTTTGACATAAAAGTTTCAGCTTATATCAATCAGTTCCACAACATGAAGCCTGGACAACTAGATGATCGAGCAAAAGAGGTCTAAAAGGTTGCAGCGGATTACCGGTTTAATAGGGCACCGAAAACATGGCCGACCCCTCTCCGTGTACCGATGGCACAATCCGGCTCCACAAGGGCACATAGGATATGGTGACAATGGGACCTCATTGAAATCCTCTGGTTTTGCATCGTCACGCCACTGAAAGAAATTGCATTTCATGTCCTAGACATAATTAACAAAGCAAAATGAGAGAACTTCACAGTTTAGCGCAACCCAAGGTCACAAGAAACTTCATAACTCATTGTTTAGCATAATAACTAGAGAAACTCCTCATGATTTTGTGTGCATACCGATGTTCTTCTAAATGATGTCAAGTTTCTACGACATAGTTAGGAACAGCTTGTAAAATGTAAAAAAAAATTACATACCTTTTTACCCGGGCACGTATAAAACTTTTTGTCTGGATTCCTCACAGTATGTGAGGTCCTAACAATGCAAGTTCCACCTCCACAAGGGCACTGCCTAGCAGGAACAGAAGATTGATCTTCGAAGAAATTTCGCGAAGAAAGATTTGGCGTGTCGCGTACATTCATTTGTTTATCAGGGCATCTGCTTGCCCAATGCCCTGGTTTGCGGCAGTGATAACAAATATCTCCATTAAGGGTTACATTTCTTGGATCGTTCTCTAGAATTGGACTATTTGATCCAACACTTTCAAAATTCATCTACACAAAAGATCAAAAACCAAATAAAATATCATATGAAACTACAATATATCCAAACATACCACCTGAAAATTTTGCATTTTGCGATCAAAATGAAAATTGAAGTCTGGGTTTGGGGGAACTCATGTTTAAAATCTGATCAAAAAAAAAAAAAAACTCATGTTCAAAGAGGTGAGTGTTTACCTTGTGCAAATGAGGACTGGACTGGCTGGCTTCTGAAGGAAGATGAATTGAGAGGGTGAGGAGTGATCAAGGTCTCTTTAAAATGAGGACTGGATTGGCTTCTCAAGGAAGTCTTATTGAAAGTCAAAGACCAGTCAAGTAGAGTTTACTTTACACTGTAGACATTTATGTTTGACTAGATTCTAGAAGCTAAAAAGAAAATAAAATCTAAAGAGGCCCAATTAACTAGCTAGGTCCCATGTGGACTGGTCTGATCTGAGGGGATCAGTCATCAGAGTGAATTTATTGCCTTGAATTGGACTTAGCTCTCTCCATTCCACATACATGACTTTTTTTTCTCTTCTTCTTCTTTCTTTTATTGTTTCAGATTCGTTTTTGCTTCCTCTTTCATGCTTGCTTTGCTGTTTTTGCTCAATTTTAGTAAATCAAGAATTTACTTCAAAGCTTCTCCCCTTCCTAGAAATACACCACTTCCCACACCCTTTTATAAATAAAAACATTTTGGTTTCTTCTTCTTCATCATCTCACTACTCATTTCTTAATCTTTTTCCATCCTCTCTGAATAATTCTCCCTTCAATTACACAGCAAAGAAAAAAATGGCGTCTTTACGCGTCCCAGCAGCAGTAGCAGCAGGGTTACTCGTCATCATCGTCTCCTTATCTGCAGCTGCAGCAGATCCAGACATGCTCCAAGACATCTGTGTTGCTGATCTTGCTTCTGGTACTTACTTTATATATGAATACTGTTATTGGGTTTGTTTGCTATAACAACAGAGTTCATAATAATATGTATCATTTTGCTGATTTACAGGCGTAAAGATGAACGGGTTCGCTTGCAAACCGGCAACAAACGTCACTGCAGAGGATTTCTTCTCAACCAGTCTGTCTAAACCAGGAGCAACAAACAACTCCGTGGGTTCCAAGGTGACTGGTGCTAATGTTCAGAACATGCCTGGTCTTAACACGCTTGGGGTGTCTCTTTCACGCATTGACTACGCACCTGGTGGCCTGAACCCACCACACACTCACCCTCGAGCCACCGAAATAGTGTTCGTCATGGAAGGTCAACTTGATGTTGGTTTCATTACCACTGCTAATGTCCTTATCTCAAAGACCATCAACAAAGGTGAGGTGTTTGTGTTCCCAAAGGGTCTGGTCCACTTCCAGAAGAACAATGGGGATGTGCCTGCTTCTGTCATTGCTGGATTTAACAGCCAGCTGCCAGGTACACAATCCATTGCTGCAACATTGTTTGCTGCAACTCCACCCGTCCCAGATCATGTGTTGACCAAGGCCTTCCAGGTTGGGACCAAACAGATTCAGAAGATCAAGTCAAGACTTGCACCACCACCACCTAAGAATTAAAGAATACATACATGATACATGTACATGTGAACTATATTTTTCAATGTAATAACAATTTGAAATCCTCGTGGTCACAGTTAATGTTGTTTTTCATAATTCATGGAGGTGCAATAAAGTTGGTTAAACATGTTGCTGTTTAATGCATTGTCAATTTCATATTTCTCGTCTCTGACATGTAGGGTGTAAAGAAAAGAAAAAGAGAAATAAAGTCACCAAAACAGTTACTATCCATGGAATCTATCTGCTATGAAGATGGAAAAAGAAAAAACCAGCTTGTTATTAAGATAAAGATTACGAGACGCAAACAATTTATTTCTATGGTTACTATTCTTATTGATGATTAGGTTAAAAAGCACGACGAGTAGCTCTACTAGAAACAGATGAAAGCCATTAAGTTCCTATCTACATACAAGTAGAACGTACCCCTGGAAACTAACACATTGATGCTACATAGATGCGTGAGAGTTGAAACTGGCTGATTAGCATCGAGAAGCACTTGAAGAAGAGACCTGGGTTTGTTGGTTGGGAGCAGAAGCAGCAAGCTCAAGTGATATAATGAAAGATGACTTCCCTGCTTCTCTCAGAAACCGCACATCACCATCCATGAGTTTCAACAACTTCCGGCTCACCAACAGGCTAATCCCCTCATCTGAAATCATAGGTGGTTGTTGTTGTGGGGTTTCTGTCTCATGACCAGGAGTGTAGTTTTCAAACATCTGACTCAGCAATTCTTCAGGCACTCCACCTCCAGAATGTGTGATTCTTCCAAATGGTAAAAATTAAAGTTTGAGAACTTCAATGAGTAATTGCCGGATATATGCAACAAAGAATTTAGTGCATCCCCTTCATACGCACCATTTTAGTTAATAGCTAAATTTTAACCCACATATTCATTAGGTCTTCAACACAATTAGGGTGCTGACTTTATGCAATATTAGAGTGAGTGACTTATTTCAGCAACTAGGAAGTTGGTTAATAGAAAAGAAGAGTAATGCAAGTATGAACAAAAATAACAGAAAGATGTGCGACAGTTTAAATACCTGAGCTCCAGATGAGCAAGATGAACCCTTTCTCCCAGTCTATCTTTTGTCAAACTGACAGCAATCCCAAGCTGACCACCATTTGGAGTGCAGTTCACAGAAATCAATAGAAAATCAGCCAGGATCTGTTGAAGCCTCACACTGTCTCCATAAAGTCTTTCAGCCATGATCTCCTCAGAAGTACTATGAGTAAGGCGGATACCCTTTCCACTGCTCTTAATCATAACTTGACTGATGGCAGTAAGCAACACTTCTTGCAGGGTGAAGTCGACCATTTCCAAATCCAGATAACTGTTAATAACAGTGAAACAAAACTAGTATCAGTCAAGAGAAAGCAACTTTATAGTCACCTGTTCTCCAGATGGGAAATCTGCTCAATCCGAGCAATAGAGCATCATTAACAAACCTTCCTCGCTTGATTTAAATTTTAAAATTCTAAATTAATATTGAGTTACAGGTCGACCATATCCTAACAACGTAACGTGCCAGGGATGAAGGAAATGTAACAGAATAATGTCAATCATCCAATAAAATACAAGACTTATGTTTGAGTCTCACTTACCCGTCCATGATGCTCTCAAGATCAGTGTCTTCAAGAACTTTATTCAGTTGGCGCTGACAATGCATACTGGTAATCAAGAGTTGCTTCTGTTCATCATCCAATTCAGTTCCCTCCATCATTTTCCTGGAAAAGATAATTCCAGAGAGAGGATTTCTTATCTGTCTCTTTATATATGTCAATTCCTTCACTCTTTTAGTTGCAGTTTGTTCGGATATACGTTGCACATGAAGTGCCTGTTGCAATTCTTGACTAGCAAGCTGCAGGAAGCAAAAGAGTCCAGTTACAGTACCCTCTGCGTCCATTTTCTTGGTAACGGACAGCAAGCAATCCACATACTTTCCACTTCGCGCTAAAAACCCAAACTGGACTCTCTCGGCTTCTTCACCCATCATTGCATTATTGAGTATGACCCCGAAGTTCACAAAAGCCTTTTGGTTTTTGAGACGACAGCATCCCATATGGTTACCAAAAACCTCACCTAGTAGCATCTTATCAATCACTTCATCCCGTCTCCACCCAGTCAACTTGGTCATTGCTGGATTCCACTCAGAGCACCAGCCAAATTCGTCTGTGCCAAAAATAGGAGGTATTAGTGCACTTGGATTCTGCACAATTGTTTTATAATCTCCTTCAATCCGAGTAAACTTGTCCATGGCCGTCTTTTGAGTGGTCATATCTTGTGCCACGAAACAAACCCCAACGACATTCTCCCGAATATCTTTGCTCGCGCAAGCGTTCACAACTAAGCTGACGGGCCCGCTATCTTTCCGAGAACCGTGAGTTTTCATCTCAAAATGAACATTTTGCTCTTCTTTACCTGATCAACGAAGACAGTGCAAGAGAGTTAGTCATATCAATAACACCACTGAAAAACAAGCGCCAGGAGAAAAAAAATTAAGTAGAGAATCATATGCAGATGACAATGAAATAACAATATACGACATACCCTGCAGAGCCAAGTGCAACATCTTCTTGACCACATTAACCGAAGAATCTTCCACAAGTGTGAGCAAATGCTGCCCAATTACTTGATCAACAGGCAGAGCAGTCAAATCTGCAATTTTTGTATTCCACCCGTTAATGAGTCCATCAACATCAACAGCCAAGATTGGCACCGTGGCAGTCTCAATCAAACGGACCAGCTCGTTTGTCACCGCCTGCAATTCCTCCATCCCTTCAAGCTTAAGATCACTGAGCTTTGAATGGATTAACACACTGGGACTTTCATCCTTGGCACCCATCTCATTGAAAGCATTCCTGAGGATAAGCTGCAAAGAGTGGATCGCATCCATCTCAAAGTCCCTCCAAGGTGAACTTCTCGTCTTGACCACTTCGAGGAATGCCTTGAATGAAGATCTAGGGTGCATTTTTCTCCCATCATCCTTCTCGTTTGGATTGTGCTTAGCGCCACCCCATCGAACTTCTGCAGCTGTGTGAGATCGAAACCAGAAAAGCATATCTTTTGAGGTTAGCCTGACAGCAGCCATCCCGCAAACTGCATCACCAAGTGAGAGAGCCCCAGGATATCCCGCATCGTACAAACTATCTGTACTCAGACCTGTGGAGTCGGCATGATACTCGGATAGCCAAGAGGCAATATCATGTATCTGGAAATCACTTGGTGTCATTCCAAGACGCCAGATTTTATTTTTGTAAAATAGTGCAGCACCATCACATTTTACAAGGTCCATTATGTTAGGATTCTGTGATATAATACCCAAAGGTGCATCTCTCATCAACATATCACACAAGAGTGTCTGTGTACGTAAAATGTTCTTCTCGACCATCTGATTTTCTAATTCAAACTCCTTGCTAACATGGATGGCAAATACTTGCGTTAGAAACTCACAGGCATACCTTAAAGGAAAAGGAACAAATCTTGGAGTTGTGTTATGACACACGACGAGTCCCCAAAGCCTTTTCCGCTTCTGTGATTGTGCAGACTCAGATTGTTCTTCCTCATCACCATCGTTAATTACAACCGCCATAACCAGAGACGCAATTGAATCCATGTTTTCCATGTATTGCAAGTGGCAACTATGTGGAGCTCGAAGTGTGGAACCACACAAGGTGAGATCGAATGGTAATTTATCATCCTGGATGACCTTAATCATCTTGGCCCGACAATCACATATCATACGGATTCTGTTCTTCACAAACAGAAATCGAGCAGCTTGAGGGATGTCTGTGGCTGGATAGTGCAAACCCAAGTAAGGTTCGAGACCAGGTTTCGTAACCTCGGAGACGACCTCACCATGATCATCCTCATGAAACTTATAAGCCATCACTCTGTCATAACCAGTTAGCTCAAACACTTCCTGAACCACTGTATCACACAGCCTTTCCATACTCCCACTGGGCAGAGACTGCAACCTTGCAATTGCTTTAGCGGCGAGCTTGTACGACTGGAGTGCACCAGCAGCAGTCATGGGAACTTCATAAGGCTTCACTGGTTCGAAATCGATAATCAAGCTACCGGTGACTCTATGCAAAATTGCATAGAAGGGCTTTCCAGAAGTCTTACAGTGAACTAAAATTGGATTCAATAAAGAAACCTCCCCGAACCCCAAAGCCTTGTGAAGTGCAGAAGCACTTGGTGTAGTGAAAATGGTTCTAACATCAGTACCAATGCCGAGAACAGGACTATCGCCGACACTTGGGACAGCATGACTAACCATGGTTAACATTTCAGGTGCATTTTCACTGAAAGCAATGACTTTGAATGTTTTTTCATCTAGAGCTAATAAACAACCAAAGGGTTGAATGAATTTTCCTTTCTGGATATGATGGAGGTATGCAGTAGTAACTTTATCAGACCTAGGTTTTCGTTGGTTTTGATCAGGTGTTGATTGATTAGAGGTTACAGTAACTGATCTAGAGTAATCAAAAGAAGTACCTCCTGATTCCTCATACTCAGCATGAAGCTTAGCATCAATTGTGGTCTGAGCTATGACCCGAGCACTATGTTTCGATCTGCTTGAATTGCTTGAAGATGACTGATTTGGCCTAGACGAAGACATCTCCTAATTGTATTTCAAGAACAAGAAACAAAGAAGAAGCACAGAAATTTCTGTCCAAGTGACTGAGGATTATAAAGCTTTAAGGAAATGAAAATCTAAGATACCCCACGATGAGGAACTGTATAAAAAGAAGATTTTTGAGAGAAAGAGAGAAAATTTGATATGATCCCAAAGCTCTTTTTTGATAAAAGAGTACTAGTAATAAGTAAAAGGGACCACTTTTGAATTGTTTAAACACCAAATTCAAAGAGAGAAATTATTACAAAAATATGATTTTCCCCAAATTAAGCTTGTTCTTCTTCTTCTACCACAGTAGAACTAGAAAGATGCATTTTCATATATATATATATTTATGTACACAGAGAGAGTAGATGAGAGTTGAACTAAAAGTGAGAAGCTAACCAAGTAAATGAATCTAGTAGTCCATCACTGCTGCTGGAGGAGGAGAAAGAGGAATTTGGAAGCTTTTGCAAACGACATGTTAAGCAATTAAGAGAGTAGAGATGGGCTGTGTCTGAAACTCAGTTGGAACTCGGACCTTCACCGCCATAATTTTTTGTTTTGCTTGCCCTTTTTATTTTCTCTTTCTAATTTTGTTATTTTCTATCTCTTTTATTTTGCCTTTTAACCAAACTACTGACATTTTGTTTTATTTTTCATTCTATTCCTGGACATAGATATTTTAACTCACGTGGTATTCTGACTTATTAACTGCTTTTACTTAATTAGCAGTAAATGAAATTAATTAGTTTAGGTTAATTTAATAATTAGCTAAAACCAAGTACGGATAGGAACACATGATTGATCTTATATACCTGAATGCATAAACGATGATGATGGTAATATTTTCCTATGTCCAATACCAACTAGGTATGAAATTGAAAAGGTGTTATTTTTCGTGGAGCCCGACAAAAGTCCAGGTCGGAATAGTTTTTCGCCTAACTTTTTCCAACGGAAGTGGGAGATCATTAAAAATGATACTCCCTTCGTATCTATTATATAGCAGGGATATTGAATTTTGCTTGTCCAATTAAATAAGCGGTTTACTATTTCTAAGATGAATATTTCTACACATATACTCATTAATGGTACATAGATAATTGTATTATTAAAAGCATAAAAGGTATGAAAAACATAAAAAAATTATTAATACAATGTATTTTTCTTAATTTAAGGGAATTTTCTCTCTCCGACTACATATATGGTACGAATGGAGTATTATTATGATGGTGAAGACTTTTAGAACCCGATTTAATTGGGGCCTGCACTAAAGGACAAAAAATGTCACCCCACCCTAATTTGGATCATCCCTCATAAAAAAAATTCTAAATGGATGAAATGTCTCTAAATAATTAGTGATAATTTTATTTAATTAAAGTTTAATTCTCTCTTTTTTTTCAGATTTTTTGTCTGCAATTTTTTGAATGATTTTTTTTTTTTGCCCAGATCTGTATGAAAAGTCGTCATGGTATAAAAAAAATTCAGTGACGAACCTAAACAGTCGTTAATGTTTCGACTGTTTCAGTGACGACTCTAAACTGTCGAAGATTCATTAATGACGGAAATGTACACCAGTTTTGAGTCGTTATAAACATAATCAATTCTCCGACGACCCTTTGGAAGAGTCATTATTGTTTTGATTACGTGTATGACGACTATAAACAGTCGTTAATGTTTTAGAAGTATCGTTACAGACAGTCGTTAGTCTCTTAGAAGAGTCGTTATCTTCGTCGTTAGTTGCGGAAATGTACGACAGTTTAGAGTCGTCATGGTATTGGAACATTTTCAGTGACGACTCTAAACTGTCGTTAATGTCTATGAAGGGTCGTTAATTAGGGTCGTTGTTTGAAAAAAAAATATTAACTAAGGGTAAAACAGTATATTCACGATCGCATTAATACGCCCTTAAAATTTTGGTTACAAATAAAATGTCATGGCCCCTATTTAATATTTATGGCCCCCAATTAAATTAGGTTTTAGAACTGGTTTAACTGTCAAAGGAATTAAACACTTCTTTCATTTTTATTTATACCTAAAACTCTGAACCCAACTATCGTCGCGAAGTTTCAACCGATAGCTTTAAATAATACTTCTTATAAAATTATCTCGAAATTGATGGCTAATAGAAAGAAAGGAATGCTCAAAATCTCAGAAAATATAGCAATGTAGCACACAAAATAATACATAAAATGGGAAATACAAAAAGTAAAAAAGGGTTGATGGAATTAAAAATCGGTATGTCAAAGACCTTTGACAGAGTCGAGTGGAGTTTTTAATAGAAACTATGCAAAACCTAGGATTTTCTTAAAATTGATGTAACTTAGTTTTCCAATGCATATCCTGCACTACTCTTTCGATGTTCTTGAGTGGGGCTCCTACTTATTTCTTTAAACCTATAAGAGGGTTAAGACAGGGAGAATCCATTATCGCCCTACCTATTTCTCTTTTGTATCGAATTATTATCCAGAATAATCCTAAATGCCGAAACCAAGGGATCGTAAAAGGAATTAAAATATCTAGACTTGCTCTCTCTGTAAGTCATCGGCTATTTGTAAATGACTGTCTAATCTTTTAAAGTAAATTTTACAACCGTTTGTAATCTAGCGAAAATGTTTAAATACTTTGGAATTGCTTCATGCCAACTAATAAATCTTCGTAAGTCAGGAGTTTACTTTAGTTCCAAAACTGACTCAACTATCATAGTGAAGTAAAACGAATACTAGGGGTAGAGTCTATTCCCTTAAATGACAAATATTTAGGATCTCCTTTATTTGCTAACCAGATCAAAACTCCAAAGTTTTAAAAGTTTTGAGCCCTTAGCAAAGAAAAAAGAGTAATAGATTACAGAACTAAAAAGGAAACAATCTCAACAATTGCTTTGAAATTCATTTATTTATTTATTTGTAAAACCTTAACTAAATTTCAAAGATACTATTAGTGGGGAAAAAAGAAAATGGAGAAAAAATGAAAAATATATATAAAACAGTGTCTATCTAAAAATATGGAACTCGATCTGTAAATCTCTAGAACATCGTGGTTTAGGTTTACAAAACTTTTAACTTATCAATGATAGCTAAGATGAGTTTAAGGTTAAAGGAAAATCCAAGCTCTCTGGGGATAAGTATTTTCCAAATAATGATATATTATATATAAAATTAAATAGGATATAGTTGGGTCTGGAAAGAATTACATAGTGGTGTGCAACATATAAAAACAAACTGCAGCTAGACAACTGAAAATAGTAATCTTATAAATACCTGGGAAGATCAATGGATCCCAGACACCTCAGTGCATATTCTAAAGCTAAAAACTGGTACTGGAAACTTAAGTAAGGTGAGGCACTTGTTCACTGACAAAAAAAAATGGGATACAAACAAACTGCATGTGTGTTTTGGTCAAATGAAAGTAGAAAAGATAGTGCAAATAAGCATTCTCACCCGTGATGAAGAGGATACTTCTAATTAGAACTTAAACACTAAAGATTGATTCATTGTGCATTCCCACTATGAATCAATAGATAATACAAATAGTAACAATATAAATGCTCGGGGAAAGATATGGAATCTCGACATAACACCAACTATCAAACTCTTTATATGGAAATCCGTACACTCAATCCTACCAATAGGAACAAGAATGAGTTTCCATATACCCTCAAATATTTACAAAATGTTGCATATGCAACACTAGTGATGAATTTTTAACTCATATTTTTCTCATATATAACTTAAAAACACGGGTATGAATGCATTTGAATTATAATATGAATCGTGTCAGTGAGAAAATTGTAATACTTCCCATGAACGGTTAAATACTTGGTTCAATGATGAAAACAAAGGGAAGTGCATTTTAGCTTGGGAAGAAATCTGTAATCTTATTAGTTGGCACAATTGGAAAGCAAGATGTGAGACTACATTCCGAAAAATATGGAAAAATAGTGCGAACACAACAAAATAAATAGGAACATTCATTAATAGTCTGATGCATGGTAACAATCTAACATATAATATTATACAAACTCTCTACTATAACCATGTGTGAGATGAAGAGATGGAGATATTAAATATAGAACTAGCAAGAGAATTTACTTTTATGAGCTTAAAAATAAATATAGCTTTGTAAATGAAAAATCCTATCACTATTTCATGTATTGGGCTTACTCTTATTGATTACACGGGTACCACAATCGAATCCAAGGGATCCTATGCATATTGCAATACAAGAGAACAATTAGAGGAAAAGGGTACGAAAGTCGCCTTCCAGTGGACAACTTAATGGATGGGTTATCAGGTTATCTTTCAAAGTGATTTTATACCGACTCTAATGTTCTTGATGAGGAGATATATCAAAGCTATAGAACATAAATCTAAAATTAGTAATGATTTGGAAATTAAAGTAGGTATGCTATTAACTTTAAAGTAAATGCTTTTGTTTAAACTTCTAGATATAATATAAGGAAGGAAGTTGATATCTTATCTTTTTGTAATTGAAAGTATAAAATATTTGGAAAGGGGATGGCCTAGATTCCATTTGAAACAATCTCTACATTGAAAATTGTATCAATTTTGTAACTACGAAGTCAGAGATCATGGATCCACCCAAATTTAGTTAATTAATTTTCCATTCTAACCTTGCTATTTTATCAAGACGCCAAAATTGTTCTAAAATATTTGTGTACATATTATTGTATTTCCTATTTTTATATTTTTTCACATAAAAAAAAAACAACAACAAGTAAAAATAACAATTTGAAGATAAAAATATAATTTATATAAGTTTCTGCATCAAATTGTATCAGATTACTTTGTCGCCATGATCACTCATTTTTCCATCTTGAGTGGAATTCTTTTTCTTCGACATATGTTTAACACTTGACATTGTTTAAACTGAGCCATTAAACAATACCAGGTGGATTTAACCAACTCCAAGAACCAACAATCTCCATTAATGATAACTTTTGGTTTCTTCCTTCAAAAACAAATACTTCGAGAATTCTCATCCTTTACGCTGTGTCAAGAAAAAAAAATATTCCATATGGAGTTGCAAAAATATCATTAGTGAATTTTATTTTATTAAAGATGATAACTTTTAGTTTGTTGATGATGGCTCCAAAATCTTAATCCGGAATGATAAGTGGATTGTTCAGATGGATATGCCACCAATACCCTCTTCTACAACTCTAAAGTTTAATAACTATTCTACATTGTTGAGCTTATTTACAAGGAGACCCATTCCTGAAATAAATATGTTGTTCGGAATCTGATACTTCCACTGCTCAGAAGATTCTGAATATAAGGATTCCTATATGCAGTGAAGATAAAGTTGTGTATACTTTATCAAAAATGGTACATTTTCAGTCAGACCAGTCTATAAAGCTCTCTATAATTTAAAATATTGTTTGAATCTCTACGAGAAAATCTAGTCATAGAATAATCCTTGGAATTAAGTTGTTTCTATGAAGTACGAAAGATATATTCTTCCATTTGGAGAAAGAATGAACAGAAATCCAGGACATGATTCTTTGATTTGAGATAGATGCAATCATGAGCGTGAAACAACTAAACCGCTTTGAGTGTCCTTACCATATATCTATCTGGTTCTCGACTGCAAGATATATAATTAATTCCCAAAACTTGAATAATTTTTATGAGTGGATATAAATTGGTTTGCTCAGTTTAAAGCTAAAACTATGGATCAAATACCTACCATAACTTGGTTCTTATGGAAGGATATAGATGTAACGTGGTTTTTGAAAAGAAAAAAAAAGTTTATCAATTCATCTCAACTTTTTCATGACATAAGAGCTTTCCTAAAAGCTCTAACAGAGTTTCAACTGATACTGGTAATACTACTAAAGTTTGTATAACTCCGAAATGGATTTCACATAACAGGAACTTTATTAAAATAAATTGTGATGCCTCTTTTTGTTATATAACTTTGGTTGGTTAATTTGGACTAATAAGTCACAATTGTGAAGCTGTCCACTTAGGATTAAGATGTTGTAATTTCATGGGAGCAATGGGTTCTGAACGCTTAAAATGTCTTGCAGTGTTAGAAGCTGTCACTTGGTCCAAATCTTTATGTTGAAGAAGATCATCATAGAAACATACTATCAAATCCTAGTTAAGGCAATCCAAAGAAGAGATTCTGATGTTCCTGCGAATTTAGAAGTATAGTTGAAGATATTATCTTTATTTTAAATATTTAGTAGTTGTAAATGTATATTTACAAACAAAATAGCTAATAATTGTGCCCTAGCCAAGTATGCTCAGAAGAAAAGTGTCTCCGCCACTTGGTTAAGTAGTTTTATTTGTGAAGCCATCTGATAGAGGGATATTTATTAAATTCCACTAATATATTTGCATAAAAAAGACGAAGAAGAAATGTTTAAATATAAAATTATAAATTCAAAATGCATAAAGCATGGTTGGAGGATGATGTGTATCCCTGATGTTGATGTGATGAACCTATTGTTGAGGTGAACGGAAAAATATGCTTCCAAGAATAAATGGAGTTGCCATCACCAAAAATACAAATATAGTGTTGTCTAACAATCTGTACTCCTTGAAGTAAAATCCTCGATATCCATGTACCAGTGGTCGGTGGATCATAAAAAGATATATCTTTGTCTCTGAAATATGCTGCTCTTAAAACTTGAACCCATTTAACATCTTGTTCTGTATCTAACCTCCAAGCTAGCTTTGTTAACATAGCTAAACTAAAGATACGGGGATTTTTAAAACCAAGACCTCCAAGCCTTTTCGCAAAACAAAATGAATTCCAAGATTCATACCAAGTACCTTTTGAATTATACTTGTTCCACCAGTACTGCCGCTGAATTTGATTCAAATAACCAATTATTGATTGAGGCACAAGGAAATAATTTATATGAAAATTTGTCATCGAGCTGATAACTGAATCTGAGTTGATCTCCCTGCCTGATTGAGAATTTTGCCTTACTAGCCTTGTAATCTAGATTTATGTCATCTTATCAATCATAGTGGTAAAACATTGCGACTAGCGCCAGTGAATAATTTGATTCCTAAATATTTTTCATCCAGAGTCTTTTGTTGCATTTGAAGCATATTCAAAATATCCTCACAAGCTATTGGAGATAGATTATATCTAAAACATACACTAGACTTTGAGTAGTTAATTATCTGCCCAGAAAGGAAACGGGGTTTTTGAATCAATGCCATTAAATTCCGAACATAAATTATCGAGAATCAATGCATGTTAGCTCACTATGTATGAAAATTTTTGTCTTAAACTATGGCACATGAAGCTCCCATATATACAAACTGATTTTATCCTTTTGAAAAATATGGCATAGTATCTTCCCAGTTGCTATAATGGTGTTCAGGTATTCTCAACAACAGGCTCATTTATGTCCTCTTTGTGGTGAAGCAAATGAAACTACTATTCATATTTTTATCCATTATATAGGTACTTTATAGTATATTCTGCACCATATATATGCAGTAAACAATTTACAAGAGTGGTTTCTTTCTTGGGCTAATGAGCAAAACCCAAATTCATACAACAAGGCTCCCCTGGAAAATTTTGTGATGGTCAAAATGTGGCATATCTAGAAATCTCGATGCACATTGTTTTTTTCAACATATTAGACCTAATCCGACTACTACTATGCACTGCATTTTAAAATTTTGTACCACATATCATATAGACATCGTATTAGGTCATTTGGATCATAATTCTCGTTACAGGATCCCTGTTCAACATATGCATTGGTCTTCTCCTCTTGTTGGTTTGATCTCCATCAATGTTGATGCATATATGTGTCATAAAAATAACTCTGATGTGCGGGTATTGTGATTCGTAATGATGCAAGAGAGTTCTTAGCTTCCAAAGCTATCTTCTACTATAGCGAGAGATATTGACCAAGCTGAGGCTTTAACAATATTGGAGAGTTTGCAATGTTTGCAACAACTGCAGTTTAATAAAATCATTGTACAAACTGATAATAAAGGTGTGGCTGTAGCTGTTTCTCACTTCTTTTCTAGTTGCAGGAGAGAAGATCTGAATCTCATATCCCATATTAGAGATTTGTCATTTTCTTTTCCTTCTTGTGTGGTTTCCTATATAAATAGAGTATGTAATAAACCCGACAGATTCGCTAGGTTTGCTAGAACTAATATGTATACTAGATTGTGGTGTGTAACGCCTCCTAATATGATTAGGAGGAAGCTTCTGTATAGAAGAAGCTAGCTTTGTATGTTTATCTTATACTCGACCGTCCTCTATTCCATTTTGGTATGTTTCAAAATTATGTCCAGCTTCTGTTTATAGTCATATTTTTCTGATGAACTCTCTAATATACCCTTAAATTTTTTATATTCATAATTTTTTTTTAATGGGACCCAATCTGAAATATTAATGAAATCTGTATAATGAAGGAAACAAATATATCATTCTTTCCTTTTCGAAGACAATGTATATGGTTAAAAATTAAATTCCTTATAAAGGGTATATACTCCATAAAATATACAATGTTTTTATCTCTATAATCTTTTCATTTTTTTTCCAAATACCATTTTTATCTCTATAATCTTTTCATCTCTGTTTTTTCCAAACACCATGGACTACGAAAAGCTAGCTTACCTATTTTGCCGCACAACGTTCACAATATTTTCTCTTTTACTTTGGTGATATTGTTTTCATAAATCGGATATGTTTAATTTTCTTTTTTTAGTTCCTATTTACAATCCCATATCAATTTTTGATAGTTTTTATTACTAACATTTTTATTGAAATAAATTAGGCAAGTACTTGAGGGTAGGCATGTAAACTACTACGGTCTTCTTAATATCTTGACAAAGTCAAAGCAGTCTATCATTTTGAAACTGAGGGAGTATGTAAAGAGGGAGGATCCCCTCAAACTCCTATTTTCACACTATCTCACATGTTGTTGGACGGCAATTTTTTTCTAAAAACCAAACAATAGTGTATTTGAAGCTAACATTTTTGGGATATGTTCATCTTACAAACCTTTACATACCCATAAAAAATGAGCACATTTCGAAATGTATAACTCCACCAACGAATTTTCAACAGTTAAAATTAAGATTGATACATGGTGACGTTTGATACTTCAGAATGTGCTCATTTTTCGTGGGTATTTAGAGTATTGTAAGACGAGCATATTCCCGAAATTTTCGTGAGATAGTGTGAATTTAAGAGTGCGACCGATCCTCACTCATATATAAAAGTTAAGTTTGGAAAAAAAATAAAAATAAAAAATTCTCAAGAAGGATACTCATGAATTGCAGCGAACATATATGCTTTTCTTTTCACTTTGTATTTAACAGCAAGAACAGATCACTTTATCATTTAGATGGTTTTTGATCACTCTAAAATCTCATTTATACAAGACATAAATAGTCATGGAGTATGTTCAATCAAAAAGAATAAAATCTAGTAATATCATACAGGGTCATGCAGCGAACATAATTTATCTGGATGTGACGCTTTAACCCGGAAACATATTTACCCTAGGGAGGGAGAACACTACAGTGACCATCTTGGTCCGTGTTATTTAAGATGCTTCTTTCACTGTGAATCAGTATAAGCGTATAGTTGGATCCGCATCTTTATCTTGAAGTGAAGTTTTATGGAGCTGAAAATAGGAGCATTCGCAGTTATACCAGGACTTATGGCTGATACTAGTTTTAATTTATTTTATATGAATTTTGATGCCTTTCCGAGAAAAGAAAAAAAAAACAGAAAACTACCACACGGTTAAAGTGATTAATATAGGGAAATAGCATGGTGGTGGGCCGTTGTTGATTCGAGGTGGTGGCCAGCCAGAACAAAGCACACTGCACACCCCATCTGAATGGCATATGGATTTCACGTGAAGGACATCACCCTTTTTCATCTACCCATGAACATCTGTATCTTTTTCTGTCGGACACAAAACAACAACGAAATTTATCCCCCTAATAATTCACTCTTTTTAATATTATTTTATATTTTGCTGTGAGAGTATTCGGATCAGATGATGATGATTCCTGCCGCAGCCACCATGGCCCCCATCTCCCCCATGACATGGTCGGTCACCTGTATTCTAATTCTATTTCGGGGTCATGGTTTCATAATTTCTGCCTTCACCAGGTACACGAAGTCCTAAATCTTTTTGTCTACTTGCCATATAAAGAAATGTCCACTTGATATAGTTTATCACGGGAAAGATTATAGAAATATCTTGGACAGACAATTTCAAATCTAGAAAAGATCGTTCCATGTCATAAGTCCGCAGGAATTCAACTCACAGAACTCGGTATGAAAATTCGAGGTGGTCCAGTCTACTCCAGATTACTGTAATCGCAATATTATTATTGTTCAGGTGACTGATAACCAACTCGAAAGGTTGTGCAAACCGAGCCTCTTTCTGTATTTCCTCATTTTCTTGCCCTTTATTCAACATTTCTCGTGTTCCATTTCATTTGTTGCACGCACGGCCATTAGCTTCGAGAACAGTATTTGACAAAACGCATATCCACATGATGCACATGTATATGAAGGGAGAAAGTATGGTTATGGTATGGCCGTACGGGGGGAAGCAACATTTGCCCAATCTAGCAAAGGCCTAGCCATCTTTCACATGGACTTTTCAGGATTCCCATGAAGAAAACTTTCCCCACCAAACAATGTGGTTATGTCTATCTATAGCCAATATCGTTTCAAATTATTGAGAATACCAAACTGTTCCCATTTTTTATCCTAATTTTGAGTTGGGAACCCCAACATTTTGTGGTCCACAAAATCAATTTTACGCTTAGAAATAACAGTAAGTATTACTATAGATCCACCCGGAATGAAATCATGTGAATCACACCGACAGGTACGTTGGTGGCGGGTAAAAAGCACTTCCTACTTTTTTTTTTCCTGATGAGCTTGGGGGCTTTCTCGATCGGTGGGTTTTCCAGCCGAAAAATCCCAGTGTGTCTAGTATTTCCCGAGAAATTAAGGACGAGAAATTAAGGACGATCGCTTCAAGGTTCAGCGACCATTGAAGTGCTGAGGAACCGGATACAGAACAAACTGGCAAAGAGGAAAATAATGAATAATAAGAAAATTTTAAATTTGTCTTAGAATTATGATGTAAAAAATAGCCAAAAAACACTCGGTCTGGTTGTATCTTTCCGATCTAGCTTGTACATGTAGTAGCGCTACAATTCATTATCAGCCATCTGGCTTGGACTGGTTAGCTTAAACGGGAGCTCTATAAAAGTCTAGACTGCTATCCGCCCAAACAACTCGGCTGGCAGACATAATAATGTCAATTAATTATCGAATATGTCTAACCCCTTAAACATAACCACCATGAAAATCTATTTGGGAAAACATCGTACAAATATGGGCTAAAATGACGTAAGAGTTTTACTAAATCTCTCATCTCTCATTATTGGCAATCTTTCTTCTCAGATCTGGTCTTACTTGTTTTTAGGCAGATCTTCAATTTAGATAGGTTTATTTACGTTTACTCCTAACTATTTGGTAAGTTTTGTACATCCTTATGGTACTTATATCTCCTCTATTACATAGGTCTTTCTCGTCTTTAATGGCTGCTCTTTGTTACTATAGAGTTTAAGATCACTTGAGGTGTATTCCAACAACGGGGTTTTCATCATTTCTTTTCTCCAGCGACATAATCATCACCGAAATCTTCAATCTTGGATTATCCGGCGATGGAATCTTCATCACAAGTTTTAAGAGATATGGGAAAATCACTCCAACTTTAAGAGCATTTCTTTATGAAGAAGAAAAACAAACAAAATGGTTGAATTTATTTTCGAGAAACACCATTATTCCACTTATTTGATCAGTTCTTATGCATGCTTACATCCGTCATGTTCCGCTAATTCTTCTAAATCTCTTGTCGGATTTCTCGGTGTTGTACTTGTATGGCATGTTCTTGTTTCTTTTTATTTTCTAATTTTGTCATTTCAAATCCAATGAAACTTTGAGTTTCCATTAATGAAAAGCTTCGTTTGTTAAAAAAAAAAAGACTAAAATGAAAAAGTGGTAATGTCTCTTTTCTTGAGATGGGCGTAATACTTTTCTTTTCATTTCTTTATTTGATCCATTTTCTGTAATGTAATTCCTTTTTGGGCAAGGTGATAAAATTTCTATGCGATGATTCGTTTTTATGCAAGACTTTAGAGTATTTATTCATTTCTAAATATGGAGCTTCGGTAAAAAAACAAATACCATCAAAAAAATAAAAAAAACGTAGTTTGTTTGGTATGCCTGGCCTGCTTTATGGAATGAGCTTTGGTTAGGCATTGTACCTCAAAACAAGTGTTTTTACCTGACCTGCCTGGCCTGGCCTGACATGCATTAGGGTAGTAGAATGTGAGGCCCGCCTTTCCTTGTCTGGATTAGAAAAAATGCAAAATAAAATTCTACTACATCTATTTTATTTTGATCAAATTTACAACCTTATTTGGAACCATTCGACAAAATGGAGGTAACCGGCATGATCCGCTATTATTTGGTTTCAAGGCACAAATAAAATATTTGTACCGTAAACCAGAAGACAAGCTTTATAGCACAATTAATGTAGATTTCGGCTCATGGAATTTTTTTGGTTTGCAGAGCAAAAGATAAGTAACGTCGGTACAATTTTGAATTAGTAGAAGAAATTCACATGCCAAATCCTAGCTCGCAAAAACATTTTTGTTAGAGCACTGCTCGGTCGAACTCGCAACCGTTGCTATCTCAAGCTTGTTTGTCAAGTTTAGTTGCTATCTCAAGTTTAGTCTTGATTTCTAGTCTATTAATAGCTAAGTCTCGGACTAGGATAAAAAGTACAGTTGAGCTCTAGACTCCATGATGTTCATCATGAAAATACGAAGAACTACTCAAGGAACTGGTGGAACTTCATCGACAAAAAGGTATGTGGAGACTTGAACTTATCTATCACTCAAAAGTCTACTCCAAGGTTCTGCGTAGATAGCTAGGGTATGGAGTATTGGTTTTGTGGGTACAACTCTGGTAAACCCTCCCGAGATTAACTCGGTCACTAGGGACACCTAGTGAGTTAGGATTTTATTTTCCATATTAGTTTTGCTCGAGGACTAGCAAATAATAAGTTTGGGGGTGTTGATAGACACATTTATGTGTCTAATATGTCTCAATTGTATGTATTGTTAGTGCTCGATTTTGTATTTATTGTGTTATTTTATGTCTTTGTAGGAAATTTTAGAGAAATAAGCCCTTGCGGCGAAATGGGCTTAAAAAGTGGTGTTTTACACCCCAGGATAAAGTGTTAAAGGCACCCCAGAAATACGCTAAAAGCACCCGGGGGAGTTGTTAAAAACACCCAGAAAAATTACTATTTCCGCCCCAATTGCTAAAGGGACCCCAGGAATGGATAAAGGGGAGGTCCCTTTCTTCCAAAATTTGAAATCAGAAAAAGGCGGGAAAAATGATGCATGCAACTGGCAGAAGTTTGATCGGACATTTGGACGTGATTTTGTGCGATTCAATCGCTGAAACTTTGTGGAAAGATGTGATATATCATAATAAAGATGGTATGGGTGTTTGGTTCGACCATAATTGACTTGAATTGGCTAGGAAATCCACGAGCTGGAAAAAGGGGAATACGTGCAGGGAAGAGTTGTTCACGGGATTCAGCGTGTTTGTACGTGTTTGGATGGAGTTGGGATGCTGTAGAAACTTGTTTGGAGTGTGTTCCACATCAACAGAAGCGCGGAAGAGGAATTAAAGGAAAGAAAATCCCGTATTTCTTTGAAAAAGGAAAGAAAATATCCCGAGTAAAAGAAGATTATTTGGGATTAATGGAGGAGATTCAACGCGTGTTTTTGGTTTAAATAGGTTCCCTGGGAGTCCTAGAGGGGATGTCGAGAGTTGGAGGTCGAGAGGATATCTCAGGAGCAAGAAATCACGAGTTGATCAAACTCTGTTTCTGCTGCTTCTGATGATGAAGAACACCAAGAACACGAAGAACAGACTGGCGTAGACAGTCGTTAATCAACAATGTCTAAGACGCACACTGAAGGGTCGCAGTGCAGTCTCAACATCAACAGCACCTGTCTCTTATCGTTCTTTTTGTGGCACCTTCTGTGGGTCGTACATTCACTGTTTTACTCATTTTTATCATTTTAATCAACTTTTGAGCAACAAACATGTATTTTGAGCAAGTGATTAATATGAGAAGCTAAATCCCAACACTGGGACGACGGATGGAGCCCTATTTCACGCATGTGGTAATTTTAATAATTCTTTTTATGACTTTTGCACTTGTTTTTAATTGATTTATGGTTCGAATTAATTAGTTATCATTTTATTTGATGGGTCATGCTTGCTTAAATGTTTGATGTTCCATGCTTACGATTTATAACTAATATTTTGAGAATCTATATTGGCAAAGAATAAGAGTCCATATTTTTAATATTTGAGCTATAATTGCATGGAATTATTATTTGAATCACATGAATGGAATTTGGTGAAATTCTTAGTCCCAATACCTCTCACCATTGTTAATATTTTTTTTTTGTATATAATTTTATTAAACCTTTAAATTTAATCTTCACAAATCTTTGAGTTCGAATCCTATTTACTACAACAACCCCATCAAAAATCTTAATCAGTATCCTGCTAGGATCAGAGATGTAAGGAGCGCAATTGTACCTTGGATCGGTGTGAGATTGATTGGGGTTCAACTACAGTCCAGACTGAGGCTAGTTTGTAGTAGGCTAGTGTCTGTAGCGGCTTAATACAGTGTGTGTTCTATCTGGATTGGGTCCCGGAATTTTTCTGCATTTGCGGTTTCCTCGTTAACAAAACTTCTGGTGTCTGGGTTATTTCTTTTCCGCATTATATTTTGTTATATAATTGAAATATCACAGGTTGTGCGTAGAATCGATCAATTGGTAAATCCGACCTTTGCTTGTTGATTGAAATTGATTGATACTTGAACACTGGTGTTTGGTACCGTTTAAGTTAATTTCTCCTGTGTTCAATTAGACTCGCAGATTTCTATTTGCTTGAGTAAGTATTGAATCGAGAAATTGAGATATAACTCCTTGATATACCTTTTATTAAGATTGAGTTTGACTGTCTAGTTGATTCTCTTAAAAGTATATTGGAGTTTGTCCATACAGATTGCTAAGCGAAATATTGGGTGTGGTTATTAGACTCCCGCTGTTTCAATTTTTATTTATATTACAAATTTCATCACGGATACATTTCAGATTACACTACAATTACGAAGAAATAAATCTACATACCAAAACTATAAAGAAAGACGATGTTTAACGTGGTTCGCCCATCTTGACCTACGTCCACAGACGAAACCCCTTATGGTGTAATGTTCTTGATCATCAGTATAAGATAATTCTGGGATATTTTTCCAACTACATAGAGAACTCATATTTATAAAGTTAAAGTAAACTAAACTAGGAAGGTAGTTATCTTAGGTATATTCCTTAACATGTGCTTCACTTCAAGTGCCTTGACTGCACGGTCAATTAACTTCGTCTTCACTTCACGATATAGTTGCCCCGTTCCTTCTATGCACCTCCGCTACTTGTCTGCGTATGTCTTTACTATACGGTTGCCTCGGTCCTTCTTTATTACATAATGACCTCGGCTACCTTGTATATACATAATAAACACTCTAATAGTAATGTTATGGTCATAAGGCATATTATAATCAAAATAACATATTTTGTGTCGAGACAAAATAGATTTTGGGACTTCGGATACATTTGGGATCAATAAGAAAGTTTCAAACCGCACTGTGCTTTTTTGGGTCACAAGGAAGCTTTCAGGTTATAGTAATAACAAAACAAATAAAGCAGTTTCATTTTGTCCTTTTTTACACTCTAGTTAAATTGGTTTTGTTAACATGTGTTAGTATTCTATTAGTACTTGTTTTTTTTTTTTTGATATTTATAACTTGTAATAACTCTATCTCTTTATTAAATCAATTAAACCCTATTTTCTCTCTTTAATTTGATTATCATTATGACTTCAAAGTAGAAAAATTCAAATTCTCTGATTCTCACTCTTCAATTAATTTTATTTTTCTAAATCTCTCAATCAAACTTCTATTCATCAATTTGTCTTTGACACATTTTGTTTTAACATTTCTTTTTAGATCTGGATTTTTTTCCTTTTTTTTCTCGATTCTCTTTATCAAATGGAAAACCTTACTTCGTTTTTAATTACCAAAACTCTTATCAATCAACTCATTCATGTTGTTTCTCACAAATTGAAAAACAACAACTCTTTGACATGGAAATCCTTGATGATTCGCATATTCAAAATCATTAATTATTTGGATGGGTCTTATCCATGTCTTGTTCAGTTCACAAGTCGAGAAAATGAGAATAACGGTCGTGAAAATCCGCTTCATACTGATTGGTTGGATGAAGATTCAACTAATATCATGTGGATTGAAACTACTGTTTTTGATATAATAATCTTATATTTTTCTAGATCTACTGCCTCTCATCAACTCTTGAAGAGTATTGAAGAACGTTTTGATCGTGTTTGTTCTACTCATGTTATCAACAAAGAGCTAAATTGATGACTTTAAAGAAAGGTAGATCTTCTGTTTCTACTTATATGTTGAAATTAAACAAATCATTGATCAATTAGCTACATCTGGATATAGAATTTCTGTTGATAAGGTTGTTATTGTTACTTTAGCTGGTCTAAATCCAAATTATTAGAGCATTGCTTGGTTGAACCCGCGCGGTGTTGGTATGTCAAGTCAATTGTCAAATTTAGATGCCAAAACACATTCTTGATTTAGTTTACTAAATCCAGTTTAGGATTAAATTAGGTTTAAGTAGTAAAGTATATATGGAATCAAAACTATAATCATTGAATAATGAAGGTTGAAGACTACATGAAGACATCTCGGAGAGATTCATGAAAGGTAGTGAAGACATCTCGGAGAACTTCATGAAAGGTAGTGAAAAACACTTGATTATCTTATTTACTCTATCTCTCTATATGTCAAAATAAAGTAGTCACTCTATGGAACACTTCCTATAACAGTAAATATACATTTACATATACACTCAAGGATATTTGAGTCTTAGACTTTAGTGAGAATGACTTTTGTCCCTGGAAAGGTCCTCTTGTTGCGGTGAATGAACATGCAAATTCAAACGAGCCAAGAATCACTCAATTCCGAATTATTACAAAGGACTGACGAGTAATTTATTAAAGCAACACTTATATGTGTGGCTAAGTTTTATTTCGTGTATAATTTTTGGAAAAAGTTCACGAATTAAAAACGGGAATAAGTGACTAAAGGACTATTTTAGTCAAGTAATTGGTATTTCCTTTCCTAGACAAGGTAGCCTTGTTTCCAAACAAACTAGCCTTGATCACTCACTATAAATAGAGGTTTCATATAACCATACAAATTATCCGTTGGAAAAGTGTGTATGTGTTTCATAAGGTTGTCTTCCACATCTTTTTTCTTCACGAACAAGAGTGAGATTCCAAAAGACTTTACTTCGGGATTGTAAAGCACAAGGAAGTTATCTTCTTTGATAGTTACAGAACTTTCTTCTAGGAGTTTTTCATAAACCTTAGATTTGATAGATCAAGATATCTCACGATTATTTTAATGTGATCTCGTGTAGGAGAATCGATTAGGTTACAGAACGTGTAAACCCTAATTGTTAAAAGGTATCTTCTAAAGAGAATTAACGTTATGGTAGAAAATTTTCAAGAAAATATTCTAAATAGAATTGGCATTCTGATAGAAGATTTACAAGAGAAATTCCTAAGGGGAACCAGTGTTGTCCTAGAATTTCTACTTGTGAATGAATACAATTGAAGCATGTATTAGTCCGAAATTAGGTAGTAGGTAATTGGTGTAAAAGCTTAAATCAGTGTGTGTTCAATCCGGACTAGGTCCCGGGGTTTTTATACAAGATTGTAGTTTTCCTCGTTAACAAAAATCTCCAGTGTTTGTACTATTTCTTTTTCACATTATATTGTTTAATCTCTGTAATTGAAATATCACAGGTTGTACATATTTAAACCTTGATAGTATTAACTCAGCTGTAAAGTACCTACAAGACATGTTCTTGTTGAATTCGTATAGATTACAAGACTTGTTCTTGTTGGAATTCGGTTTGTGAACAATTCGGGTATATATTATATTTATCTTATTGAAACAATCATAAATATAGTTTCGTAACCGAACGTGTAGACTATACAAAGATTGTTCATATAGTTTCCCGAACGAATTTTTTTTGGTATAGTATTTACCCTCTCATTTTCACGAATTATGCATCTTTTTCTATCTCAATTAGAATTCAAAATGCACCAGTAAACAACACTTAATTACAAAATCTCATGCTTAGTGAAGAAATTATCTCAATGCTGAATCTACAATTCCTCTCACGTTGAATCTATAATTAATTTTTTTCTTTACTAATTTTAATGGTCGTGGATTTACTAGAGGTTTTTATAGAGGATTTAATCCTAATTTCCCAAGAGGAGGTCGAAGTAATGCTCAATTTGCATGTAAACAAAAAAACGGTAAGGTTCTGGTCGTTTGTCTTCTGGTATTCTACCTAGTTTTTTTGCAGGATTTTACTCATATCTTAGTTCAGTGCCAAGACCATCAAGTTTACCATCTGGTGATAATCCCTTATGTCAAATTTGTCTTAAGTATCATCATGCCGCCGATGAGTGCTAGAATAAAATGAACTTGTTTATAAGGGAAGAGAATCACCGAGTAATTTTTAGGCAACACTTGTTACTACTAATGTTTAGGTTAGAATCCATAGTAAATGGATTCCCGAGCAACATATAATTCACTTAAGATGTTAGCAATATTAATTCTACTTCAGGATTTTCTGGTCCTGCTCCTGTTAGAATTGTCAGTCATCCTACAAGGCCAAGAGCAAAAGATGGGATCTTCAAACCCAAAATCTTATTTTCTATTAAATATGTCATTCCCACTGCTTACTTGGGCATTATTTTTGGTTTTAACCCCAGTTGTTATTCTCATGAAGTTAAGATTCTTGCATGGCATAAGGATATGGTAATGAATACTTTTCTCTAGAACAACTTGGTACTTGGTCTATGGTAACACTAGACTCTTTTCAAAATAATTGTGGGTTGTAGATAGGTCTTCAGATTAAGCATAGAAAGGCATAAAATTATACTTGTTAGCAATGTTTTTCATCAATTAGAAGGTTTTGATTGTCGGTGTCACTGTAATATAGTGGTAAAGTAATTGGGTGATGATACCAGTGATCTGAGTTCGAAATTCGCCAGCACCAAATTATTTACCGATCAAAAATAAAAAAAAAAATTAGTAAGTGTTGACTTTAATGCTACTTTCAGCTCGTGGTTAAATCCACATCCATTAAATTAGTTGTCTCCTTGTTGTAAACTTTGATTTGAAATTTAAACAATTAGACATTAGCGATGAATTTATATACGGTGATTTAAAAGAATATATTTATATGAGTCAGCCACCCGGTTACCAAGACAATGATTATTTTACATATATTTATAAACTTCATAAATCTCTTTATGACTTTAAGCAAGCATCAAATATCTGATAAGAAAAATTGGTAGATTAATTAGTTGCTTTAGACTTCGTTCCTTATTTAACCGACTTTTCTCTGTTTTTCCAAAAGTTGGGTACTCAACTTACCAAAGTCTACATGGATGACATCATTATTATTGACTGTAATCCTTCTCATTGTGATTCTGTAATTGCTCATGAAAAGATGAGGGTACCCAAATATACCTCAATCTAAAACTTTTCCTACCTATAAGTCCTTTCTCCGAAAGTGATTGTCTATGGACTGAGTCGATACAATACAACTAACCGGTTCACACATCGTGTGATCTTCTATGGATACAATATCGAGACAATACAATAAAGAAGTATGTTTACTTAATAAAAAGGTTCGGACTTAACCAAACACAATAGGATTCACTTATCAAGTAAATAGGAATTAACGTTTGTGTGATTAACTTTAATTATAATAAAACAATTATAATGTGGAAAACAAAAGTAAATGACACAGAAAGATTTTGTTAACAAGGAAAACCCCAAATGCAGAAAAACCTCGGGACCTAGTCCAGAATTAAATACTCTCAGGATTAAGCCGCTACACAAAATTACACTAATTTCGTATAGTTGAGACCAAGCAACTAAACCTATAGTTCACCTAGTTTCGTCTGTATTCCCACGCCTCCAACTTATAAATAAGTCACGTACTTGGATCAATTCCTTTGGTTCGTATTCCAAACAGTAAAGGAACAACAAATCTGTTTGGTATCAACTCTCTTCAACCAAGTGATATGAGTCGGACAAAGGCCCTTCTGTTTATCTTAACATAAACTCCTTCGTCGGGTCCTTAGATCTATCTCATATTCAATTACCAAAGTAATCGTTAATATTTTACAATCAACACTCTTAATCGAAAGAATTGTGTTGTTGCCGATCTACTCAACTAATCAATCCAATTCTATCACAAGGATAAAACCGATTATTAATTGGATCATCTTTTTACCGAAATAAGTATTGTGCACACCAATGATTATGAACTCACAAATCAGAAATCTTCAATATCTTTTTCGTCTTTAAATATTCTTAGATCTTCAATAAACACCTGCACATAATCACTTAAATATCTTGTGATCAATCACGCACAGAACGGAGTCTGTTAACAATGGATTATCACAAGATCGTCTTTAGAACTAACAACAGTCTAAAGATCCCTGTCGAAAATCTGAACTAGTTTGAATGAATCTTATATCAGAAAAGAAGATTCCCAAGCATAAACAAACTAGGTGCAATCAAAGTTCAACCACCGTTAGTCAATCAAATCAATGAAAAAAAAAGATAAACCGTAAGTATCTAGTTTCCCACTAACAATACTGACTAGAGCTTCTCAATCCCAAAGAAGACTTTAAACCGAGCGTCCGTAAGAGATTTCGCCCAATTAGGTTATTCTACTCTACGAATAGACGACTTCACCAGTAGCACCACAATAAGAGGTAGTTTGTTGTTATGAAGGATTAGTTTGCTAGAAATGCAAACTTCAGTATTTATAGACTAGGAAGTTTGGACACCAAGGAATTTCCAAAACCGAAAATATTCTCAAAATATTCATTAAAGCACAAATTCGGTTTCCATAATTCCTGGAAATGCTATGTCCAAAAATAATGATCGAAATCTCTCGGAAAATCTCTAATTAGTAAATGCACATCACTGATTATTATTGCTCTACAAAATGAAATTAATAACCTTAATTAAAAGATATTTAACTTATTTATGTTTCGATCCTGGGATTCTCTTCCCTTAGCTATTAAGGAATAACTTTGAACAATTAAATAATAAACATTCACATCACGTGTTCAAAGTATGTCGACATCCTAACTTTGTAAGTTCTCTTTCATACTTACAACCTTGAAACCGATTTTCCACACTTCCAAACAAGTTTAGAATTGGTTCATCTGACTTTCAAGAACTATGCGATTGATCAAATAACATTCAATCACAGATCATGGGTTTAACGGTTCTACCAAAACAAGTTTCGGTTCTACCTCCATGTGAGTACTGTGCATAGTCACACTATATTTCCAAAATTCGGTTGACTAGGTACTAGGATCGGTTCCCCACATATATATGGTATCTAACTTGAATGTGTTGCACATGTCCATAGGATCGGTTCCCCTTTGCCTAAAAACGTGTTGCACATGTCCATACGATCGGTTCCCATTTCTGCTATAAATCTTGCTGCACCTCATACAAGGATCGGTTCCCCTTAATTTATGATATACTACACCTCTTACTAGGATCGGTTCCCCTTTTCCCAGTTTTGGTCAGACATAAAATCACAAACTCGATCATACCATCTCAGGTGATTACTTAAGATCGGTTTCACTAATAAAAGTCATACCAATACATAAGTCAGGCCTTTGTGAATAGTTCTACCAAGAACACAAACAAGTTTTGAGAGGTTATACTCAATCACACATATTGGTTGTTCATAAGATAATCAATGAATAACAAAACCAATAACACTTGGCAATTTCCTTTTCGGTTCACAAACAAGTTTAGGAACTTACTTCCTTAGAACACATGCAAAACATTTTTCCCTAGGATGAAATCCTCACCTCATACCCACACATAACCACAATAGCATTCAAATGATTATGCCGATGTCTTATCTACAAAGTTTAATGGTTAAGGAATAAACCTCGTATTGTATTTCTTAACACTATGTCTATCTAGAGTTCAAATATGCTCTGCAGTTTTGTTTTCAATATGCACGACTTGGAAGATACGTTAGGGAATGAAACAGTTCAAGTCAAATATCACTAACCCCAAGCGGAAGGATGATTGTTGTCGTTGTAGCTCCTTGCTTCTTCACATCTTCAAGTCTTCGCAATATTTGTAATATCTCATATCCTAATACTTTCAAGCTAACCTATACGAAGTTGACTCTAGTACATAATCAAGCGACTCTTAACATGAGTTTTGACTCACTAAAATATGACAACCAAGCCTGACATACCAACGCTTGGTGGGTTCAACCGAGTATGCTCTAACAATATCCCCCTTTGTCAATATTAGTGACAAAATTCTTACATCATATGGATAAACAAATTACAAGAATTCATTACACATACGCTTGATTCCTGAATTCAACAACACAGTAAACTGCATACATTCAATCCTCAAAAATGTCGTTGTTGACATTATAATAACAAAGCTAAT
This sequence comes from Papaver somniferum, assembly GCF_003573695.1. Lineage (NCBI taxonomy): Eukaryota > Viridiplantae > Streptophyta > Magnoliopsida > Ranunculales > Papaveraceae > Papaver > Papaver somniferum. The sequence goes on along the minus strand of NW_020622934.1, from coordinate 13,688,031 downwards.
ACTCCCCCTAAGGAAGATAGGTAGATATTCAATCCACACGTCTTTTTTATACCGCTAATATGACATGTTACTCCCCCTTAGTGTGTTCTTTCACTCTTTCGTTTATATAAACGTTCAAGCACCAATGTTCTTTTCCTTAGTGATACCAATCAATATAAAATCAACGCCAAAATCAACGCTAGTATCACTTGTTTACTCCATATATTTCTCCCCATTTTTGTCACAAAATGACAAAGAAATGAAAAAATAAAGGACAACACGAAAAGAATTTTACAAATATTAAAATAGACTTGCAACCTGTAGAGTTAGGCACGAGGGTTCCACACACCATGTTCTGATAACCAATATCAAAACCGAAACTACAAGTAGTTTTATTTTGATATGTTACCAAGGAAACAATTGTCCGAAACAATTTTTCCATTTTAGTTTAGAAAACCAAAAATCAACTAAGCACCTTAGTTCCTTTGCTAAACCGATTGTACAAAAAAAATCGCTTATTCGATAAGACCAAAATAAAGATAACTCTATTTTTCTCACCAGGTTCTAATTATCCATAAACTCGGACCTTTCAATTTTAAACAAGACAAGTACTAGCTTAGTTAACTAGCATTTATTTTTAAGGCATTCGATTAGACTTGAATAACCGAAACCTCTCTTCGATAAGTCTAACTAAGATCAGAATTAATTTAGTTTCTCTCATCCGGAATCGAATTAAACTAAACAACTCATCCCGTAAACCTTTTATTTCGTTAAGCCATAACAATTCATACAAACCAAATAAATCAACTTGCATAATTATTCACCTCAACCGGAAGCAATTGAAACAACATAGACATTATAGCACCGCAATTGCACCGAAATTTTGTAAGCCTGAACAATTGATACCACACAATAAAGCAAGATAACAATTGTTTTTCTTAACTGGAACCAATTGAATCACACATACATCCATACACACATAATGGAATAAACATCAATTGTACCGAAATTTTGTTAAGCAAAAGCAATAAATATATATGAAATAAATTCAGGCTTTTCTTAAACAGGAAAACAATTAATTAACAAGATTGTTACCTCAAATTTCGCATCCACTTCTCCAATAAGTTCACATCTTCGTCTAGGGAGAATTGATATCGAAATATCATCATGTTGTCATCCTTATGCAAAAACAAAAGAATAACAACAACCAACCTTTACCATAAAAGGTTGAAAATCGGTTTTAACAATTGCAAGCAAAAGTTGAAAACCGTCGAAACACATGCTTTTATGCTAAACCAAAATCGATTCAACATATTGTGACTTTTTCACATATTGTTTCTACCAGAACCTCTCATGATTCTTTGATAAAGCCTCTCAACATGGGCTAGAACTTAATCCTGCTAAATCAGAAAGTCACCCAAACCACAAGGGTTTACAACATATGAGATCGAATATTAAGGTCATGAAAACCGAAATCATACATCTCATACATAAATTTGAAATACACCATAAATATTCGACATAAAATCAAGTATTGCAATTACCTCAATCTTGTAGGAAATTGAATTGCGAAACCAACGAAAAAGAATGAGGTTATTCCGAGTTCGGACGAAGAAGTTATGCGCAAAGAAGTTTGTAATTCTTTGCATGGGGACCTCTCACTAGGATAGGTTCCCATACTATGACATGGTACTAGGATCTGTTCCCTCACTAGGACAGGGTACTAGGATCGGTTCCCAAGAGTTACTTGTGACGGATCACATCCCTAAACTGTTTTCGACATAACTTTTGCATACGGTGTCCGAATTCAGTGATTTTTGGATCGTTTTAACCGTAAAAGAAACAACTACACATATATGATCAGTAGATATCAACATCATAAACTCAAAAATACCGTTTCTATCAAAGGCCAAATATAGATAGATAAGATATGAGAATGGAAGAAGAGAAATCTCCCTAAAGATGTTAATTAGTCATATAATAACCGAGAGATCATGTGCGTCCACACCTTTTCAAAAGATTGAGCACCAAGGTGAGCATGCACATTCTAACACAACTAGGTTATATTGAGTTGAACCTTGTCTTGTTCGTCACAAGTGACTAAGACAGAATCATCATTCTTGACCTCTTGCTTGGTTTGTTTTCTCTTGTTCTATCTCTTGTTTTTCTTCTTTGACTTGTGATGAAGAGTGTCATTATCACAACGTTCACTGGTACAAGATATTTCAGACACGATGTATTTCTTTAGTCTTTCAAGAAGACTCTTGTAATTATTGTCACCAACAATTAACAGTTGAGAGTCATTCTTGTGACTAACTTTTGGTCCCTTCTTGGCTATGGAGGATTTATGGACCCATTTAGAGTTCGGTTTCGCAGGAGCAGCTTTCTCCTTCATACCATTAGGACGATTGTCCTTTTGAATACTTTGCGAAACAACTTTTCTCCAACTTGGAACATCAAATCTTGATTTTGCATTTAAAAAGTCATCTCTCTTTCTATAATTGGGTCTTTTATGAAATGACCTTGACGAGTGATATGAAAAATTTGAACTATCATTATAATAATTAGTTTGCCTAAACTTAGGACAATACCGATATGAGTTCCTTTGGGGAGCCATCTTAGACAATTCGCTTGATACAAAAGAAAGTGCATCTTGCATCTTACGAACTTTGCATACCTATTACAAGTGTCCTTTATTACCACAATAATAACAATGCTTAGTATAAATATACGAAGTATGAGTTTTAATGTTACCTTTTTGTGGGTCCGCTTGCATTGGAGCTCGACGAGTTTTCTTCTTCTTTTTCTTGTCTTCGTTCAACGGTTTTGCTTTCTTCACATTAGCAGAAGTGCTCTCTTTGATTTCCGCACTTGACGAATGTGGTTGAACACAATTCTTGGGCTTGTCATGCATTACTTATTTACAAGGAACAGTAGCATCTTTGACATCAACGGAAGACTCTGGTTGAGAAGCATTAGTATCTTTAACAATTTTACCTCTTTGTTAATATTTGAAGCATCTACTCCCTTATAGCCCAATCCTCGTGTATCACGATGATTTCTACTTGCTTCTAACATTGAGGTTAAATTGTTTGAGCTAACATTGAACCTATTAAGGTCCAAAATTTCTTCTTCCAACATCTTGATTTTATCAAGAGCACCGGCTAGATCATCCTTAAGGTGTTTTTCTCGTGAGAGATGTACACCTTCTTTCTCTCCAAAATTCTTTGGTTGAGAATTAATCCTTGCTTCAGATTCAACAAGTTTTTTTTTCGACAATGTTAGAGCATTACTCGGTTGAAACCACCAAGCGTTGATATGCCAAGTTTGGTTATCATATTTTAGTGAATCAAAACTCATGTTAAGAGTCGCTTGATTATGTACTAGAGTCAACTTCGTATAGGTTAGCTTGAAAGTATTAGGATATGAGACATTGCAAGTATTGCTGAAGACTTGAAGATGTGAAGAAGCAAGGAGCTACAACGACAACAATCATCCTTCTAGTTGAGGTTAGTGATATTTGACTTGAACTGTTTCATTCCCTAACGTATCTTTCAAGTCGTTCATATTGAAAACATAACTGCGGAGCATATTTGAACTCTCGATAGACATAGTATTAAGGAATACAATACGAGGTTTATTACTTAACCATTAAACTTTGTAGATAAGACATCGCCATAATCATTTGAATGCTATTGTGATTATGTATGGGTATGAGGTGAGTATTTCATCCTTGGGAACAATGTTTACATGTGTTCTAAGGAAGTAAGTTCATAAACTTGTTTGTGAACTGAAAAGGAAATTGCCAGGTGTTATTGGTTTTGTTATTCATTGCATATCTTATGAACAACCAATATGTGTGATTGAGTATAACCGCTCACAACTTGTTTGTGTTCTTGGTAGAACTATTCACAAAGGCCTGACTTATGTATTGGTATGACTTTTATTAGTGAAACCGATCTTAAGTAATCACCTGAGATGGTATGATCGGGTTTGTATTATGTCTGACCAAATTTGGGAAAGGGGAACCGATCCTAGTAAGAAGTGTTGTACATCACAAAGGGGAACTGATCCTTGTATGAGGTGCAACAAGGTTTATAGAAGAAAGGAGAACCGATCCTATGGACATGTGCAACACGTTTTTAGGCAAAGGGGAACCGATCCTATGGACATGTGCAACACATATAAGTTATATACCATATATATGTGGGAAACCGATCCTAGTACCTAGTCAACCGAATTTTTTGAAATCTAGTGTGACTATGCACAATACTCACATGGAGGTAGAACCGAAACTTGTTTAGGTAGAACCGTTAAACCCATGATTGTGATTGAATGTTTGTTTGATCAATCACATAGTTCTTGAAAGTCATATGAACCAATTCTAAACTTGTTTGGAAGTGTAGCAAATCGGTTTCAAGGTTGTAAGTATGAAAGAAAACTTACAAAGTAAGAATGTCGACATACTTTGAACACGTGCTGTGAATGTTTATTTATTTAATTGTTCAAAGTTATTTCTTAATATCTAAAGGAAGAAAATCAAAGGATCGAAACATAAGTAAGTTAAGAATCTTTTAATTAAGATTATTAATTTCATTTTGTAAGGAAATAATTAAGTAATGTGCATTTACTAATTAGAGATTTTCCGAGAGATTTCGATCAATATTTTTGGACATAGCATTTCTAGGAATTATGGAAACCGAATTTGTTCTTTAATGAATATCTTGAGAATATTTTCGGTTTTGGAAATTCCTTGGTGTCCAAACTTCCTTGTCTATAAATAATTGAAGTTTGCCTTTCTAGCAAACTAATCCTTCCTAACAACAGACTTCCTCTTTTGTTGTTGTTACTGGTGTAGCCTCCTATTCGGAGAGGAGAGTAACCTAATCAGGCAAAATCTCTTACGACCGCTCAGTTTAAAGTCTTCTTTGGGATTGAGAAGCTCTAGCGTGTACCGTTGGTGGGAAACTAGATAATTGCGGTTTATCTTTTGTTTTCGATTGATTTGAATGATTAACGGTGGTTGAAATATGATTGCACCTAGTTTGTTTATGCTTGAGAATCTTCTCTTATGATATAAGATTCACTCAAACTAGTTCAGAGTTTCGACAGGGATCTTTAGACTATTGTTAGTTCTAAAGACGATCTTGTGATAATCCATTGTTAACAGACTCCGTTCTGTGCATGATTGATCACAAGAGATTCAAGTGATTGTGTGCAGGTTTTTATTGAAGATTTAAGAAGATTTAAAGACAAAGAAGAAATTGAAGTTCTGACTTGGATTTATAATCTTTGGTGTGCACAATACTTGTTTTGGTAAAAGAGGATCCAATTAATAATCGGTTTATTCTTGTGGTAGATTGGATTGATTAATTGGGTAGATCGACATCAACACAATTCTTTGGATTAAGAGTGTTATCGGCTTAATCTTAAACGATTACTTCGGTAATTGAATATAAGATGGATCTAAAGACTTGACGAAGGAGTTTATGTTAAGATAAACAGAAGAGCCCTTGTCCGACTCATATCACTTGGTTGAATAGAGTTGATACCAAATAGATTTGTTGTTCCTTTAATGTTTGGAATACAAACCAAAGGAATTGTTCCAAGTATGTGACTTATTTATAAGTTGGAGGCGCGGGAATACAAACGGAACTAGGTGAACTATAGGTTTAGTTGCTTGGTCTCAACTATACGAAGTTGGTGTATTTTTGTGTAGCGGCTTAATCCTGAGAGTATCCAATTCTGGAAAGGTCCCGGGGTTTTTCTGTATTTGCGGTTTCCTCGTTAACAAAATCTTGCTATGTCATTTACTTTATATTTCTGTATTATAATTGTTTTATTATAATTAAAGTAAATTACACAAACGTTAATTCCTATTTACTTGATAAGCAATCCAATTGTGTTTGGTTAAGTCTGAACCTTTGTATCAAGTAAACTGATGAGTGCCAAATATTGTATATATTTGCACCTTTTTATTGGCATTTAACTCATCATTTGTGCACTAACGCTCCATTTTATCCCATATTCTGTGTTTTCTTTGTTTTTAAGAATAAATACTTTTCTCAATTAATTTTGCATTTTTAGGTACTAAATAAATCCTGGTTAACTCACGGAGCGAAAAGAGCAAATAAACGACAAACACTCCCGCAGAAAGGCAGCGAAGAATGATGTTTGCAAGAGCCGGATCAACGAGAAGTGGGCTTGAAGAGGAAGAATTGTCCTTAAAGAAGATATGGGCTTGGCATACCCAAGGCCCAAAACCCTTACCCAAATCCATTTCCAATATCCATAACCATTTCCATGAGAGCCGTCAGATTGGATCCATCCATCATCCAACGTTCGCCTCATCACCGAGCATCAAATCTTGAAGCTCCTGTAAAACATCATAGTACCTAACTCCAATCTAAGCCGTCAGAATTGTTGTATCACGCATCCAATGGTCGCTGCAAGCTTGTTCCATCTTAGCCGTTCGATTCAATTCAGATGTGATCATCCAACGTATCATCTTCGCTGGACATCGAATTTGCTACACCCGCTCAACACCCAATCGCCAAATACCTATCGACTTCACACAAACACTCCCTAACCCATTCTCCATCGGGTTCTTCTCCTCTTCTCCCCAAATTCCTCTCTTCCATCACCTGCAACTTCCGCCACCACCATCTCCTGCCATCACTGCCACCACCAGACCTCGAACCACACCACCACCACAACCACCCGACAACTCCACCATCTATCTACCTAGCCTAGGTGTTTCATCAAATTCACATCCCACTGACCTAGGGTGTGGAGTTGATGAGACGACTCGAGCTAGGGTTCACAGTTCACAAAGAAGAGCAGCAAAAGCAGCAGAACAAGTGGGAAGAACAGAAGAAGGTATGGGTCGAGGTGAAATCGCAAGTGGGTACGTCAAATTGAAAATCCCCAAATCAAATTTTAGGTTTTCAAAAATTAGGGTTTAGAAATTTGGGGATTCTGCACTATAAATAGAACATGGTGTTTGTAATGTTAGGGGTATGCCCGGATTAGCCGGTGCACCAAGCAGTAGTTCATGTTTGATTTCATCATCTTCATCTTGTTCTAAATTCACCTGCTAGGGTTTAGATGAAGCCTTAGTTTGCTACTATTTATTCCTGTTAATGGCAGTAACCTTGTTGTGCTTAATTGTTTTAGAATAAAATTCAATCTTAGGGCTTCAGTACTTTACGTTCACAGTGTATGCCATGTATCCATTGTAGTTAGAATAATACTGTGCTGAAGAACTGCAACTCATACTTAATCCCATATATTGATCTTTTGATTAGAGTTCCCTGAAAAGACAGTTAATGCTTAGGAGAAATACCTTAGTTGTGATTGAATCATTCATATCAAGGTGACCTTAGATATACAGAGGATTGACATCCCTTTTGTTATCAGATATAAGGACAAGGTTAGTGTTATGAGAAGAATAACTAGTGTAAGTTAGTGGTGGACTCAAAATCCCTAGTACCATTCTCATCATTTGATCTATTTACTTTCTTTGCATATTACTTTACTGTTTCTGTTACTATCAATCATCTTCGTCGTATCGACACCCAACCAAACAACAATTGTGTTACTCTTGCATAGAATCAGTTAGTAAAGACCATTAGAAGCAACTTTAATACCCACCTTTTCCCTGAGGACAAACCCCTTCTTACCTCACTCACTACAACTGACCCTGTATACTTGCAGGTCTAAGTTGTAGGTTCTTTTAAAACCACACCAAGTTTTTGGCGCCGCTGCCGGGGACTCGGTAGCGGTGTGATTGTTTCTTTTCTTCCACTTTACTTATTTTTAATATACTGCTTGTATATATGTGTTAGATTTTTGGTTTTTCTGTTGTTAATAGTGTTATATGTAACTAGTTTATTTGATCTGCCATTTTGTAATCGTTTAATAACATCATCATTCCACTTCATCGTAGCTGTAGTTTATCTGCCATTTTGTAGTTGTTAACTTAGCATCACTGCATTTTCATTTTCTCTGCACTTTCATTTTCCCTGCATTCCACTTCATCTTGGCTTACTGTTTGTATATATATGTTAGATTAGCCTGCCGTGTGTTAGCTTAGTATGCCATGTAACATAGTCTGCCTCATTTGCATACTTAGCAAACAGTAACCTTGTGTATATATGTGTTAGCTTTCTCTTTGTTCTGTCACCTGCATACCTGCAAAGCATCACTGCATCAGTGGCTTTGCTCATTTTGTCATTGTCTGTAGCTTTGCCCTGCCCTGTAACTGCCTGCTTCCCAGTCTTGTCCTTGCCACAACTGCATCTGTTACTGCATTTGCTTGGAGTACTTGAGAATTAAGTCTGCATATTGACCATTGGGTCATTTTTGGTTCTATAACAAGTGCAACTGTGAAGTTTAACATACTGTGAATGCTTGAATGTGCTGCTGTCATCTTGAATGCCTGAAATCTATTGCTGTGAATGTGGTGTGGTGCTGTCAACTGTGAAATTTGCTGAAATTTAATGCTGTGAATGCCTGAGTTGTATGCTGAGTTAGCAGTGTCATCTTGAATGCATGAAATTTGCTGTTGTGAGAACTAATTCTCTCTTCTGAAAACCACCAGGTACCTGCAACTGCTGTGCAAAACAAGGAGAAGGAGAAGCAGAACAAAAATGTTCTAGTGCCTCAAACAGGTGGTGTGGTGCTGTGAAGAAAATAGCTGAAGAAATTCTGAATTGTGGTGCTGCATTGGTTTGCCAAAGACCATGACCTGTTGCTGCTGTGGGATGTGAGCTAGCTTACTGCCACTGAAGAGGTGATCCTGCTGCTGTTGGAGTTGAAAGATTGAACAAGGCCCAACTGGGCTGTGCAACAAAAGAAAAGGGGATAAAAGCCCAACTGGGCTTCCCTCCAAAAACAAGTAAGCCTGAACCCATTAGCAAAGCCCAACTGGGCCTTCTTTATTGTCTGTTGGGTTTATATTTTTTCTGGGCTTGTAATATTATTTTAAACCCAACAGTGGGCTTGTGTTTTTGGACTTTTGGGCTTGTAATTTTAATTGGACTGTGGGCTTATAACTTTGAACATTAACTGGGCCTTGTACTCAAAACAACAACTTTGGAACTTTGAGAACAGTGGGCTTAAAATCTTTGAAAATCTATAAAGTTTTCCAATTTCAAAAACTCCTGTTGGGATCCTCACTTTTCAAATAACCTGTTGGGCCTCCTGAAGACTACTGGGCTATGCTTTGGGACCTGTTAAAATACCAACTGGGCCTGTTCAAACTTCATCCAAATTCACAGCTGTAGGCTGTTTTTCAAACTTCTAGTGGGTTGTGCATTCTCCCACCAATGTGGGCTTGCTCCTAACAACAAGACCAAATTTTTCTCCCAACTCAAAACCAAATTCTTGCTCCACCAATGTGGGCTTGCTCCCAATTTTAAAACCAAAGTTTTTCTCCCAATATTAAAAACCAAATTTTTCTTTTTATCTCCCAATTAAAACCAAAAGTTTTCTCCCATTCAAAAACCAAAATTTTTCTCCCTCTTTTTAACCAAAAATCCCAAATAGGCTTTACCTTTAAAGCCTAAAAAACCAAAATTTTGAAACCCATAACTGAAAAGTGTGGGCCTTATTTCTCTTTTTGAATTGTGGGATTGTTTGATAAACATAACATGTCTGGATTTTGGTCTGCCACTGGGAATAAATCTATTAGAGAAGCTTACGGGCAAGATTCACCTTATGAGCCTTCCACAGACCATGATGTCAATAGTTATAGGGATTATTATTATGGACCTTCTGTAGGTCATGAACCTCAATATGCAAACCCTAATGACTATTCACACATGTATCATCCACCATTGAGTGAAAATGAACATCTAGACAATATCCAACTCACACATTCGTCACTTGTGAATCAGTTAGAGGCTCGGATCACTGCTTTAGAAATGCAAACACATGAGAAATATGTAGCATCTAGTTCACATAGACGACCTGAAATCTATGCATGTACCTTATGTGGTGGTTTAGACCACCCTGATAAATATTGTTATATTTTGCATGATTATAGGCAATTTAGAGAATCCCATGAAAATCAAATTATGAAATGCCCACAAATTGTGAGGCTGATAGTTATTGGGACCATAATCAATCCTTTGAGGGTTGCGATCAATCTTTTATAAACCCTAATGACCATGCACACATGTACCATTCACCACAATTTGAACATGAAGAATTTTGTACTCCCATGAATTTAGACTCCACCACAGAAGCTTTCAGACTCAGTGAGCAAAACTTTGCTAGATCTACATCACGAATTCAGGCATATTTAGATCAGATTTTGCTTCACCTACAAAAGGAGGAAATTCATGAGGAAATGTATGTTGTCCCTAATGAAGTGTCTAGTCCCATTCATGTAAATGATGTTGAATATAAACCTAATTTAGAGGAACATGAATCGACTAATGACACCACCACTGTTAATGAGGACCAATATGCATGTTACCATGATGATGATTATGAAGATTATGATGATAATGATGTTATGTTAGAAGAACATGAAAATATTGTGGAACCTTTTGGTTCAATAACATATGGCTTCTCTCCCTCGACCTTCATGAATGTTGTTTCTTCTAATACTCATAGCAAATCATATGATTTTGATATTGATATGGTACTCGTACAATTGTTCTTCGAAGATGAGCATGACATAGGAATAGTTGAATCTTCTGTAGACACTAATGTTAATATGCATGAAAACAAATTTGATGTGTATGATTCCTTGCCTAAGTCACAAAATGTTATTTCTTCCGATGTTTATTTGAGTACTACGGACAATCATGATACCGATTTAGGTCTTGATGTTTTGTTCGATGAATGTGAGCATGATTTACCAATTTCTGATTTAGGGGAAGTATGTGTTGGTACTATTGATCTTATCCATGAAAATAACTTAGAAGTACCAACTTTCTTACCTAAATCGCATATTGAGATTATTCCACCCAACCTAGATTTGGTTTGTAACAAAACTTTTAAACCAACTTTTCTGAAAATTCCCAACCTAGGATTGAAACTGTGTGCCTCCCAAGTCCTTTTGGACTATTTTTCATCAAAATACAACATTTTTAAAGAGCCACAGTTGGAATTAATTTCTCTGACCATCCCGCAAAAAGTCCATTTTGAGTTAGACCTTGTGAATCCTGAACCCCTAAAATTAAAAGATTTTGTGCTTAAAAGTAAACATGTTGAAAAATATAGGTTTAGGGGTGATTCATTTGGTTTTTCACTCTCACTCGCATTTCAGTCCAACTATAGTTGTTTGAAACTGTCTATGTTTCAACACTTTGTCTTTTGGGTTGATCCTCAACTCTTTAGACTGTATGTATATAGTGAATTGTTTGTATATAATCTGGAAGGTAATGTTTAGTGGAATCATATGTTTCTTGTATATATTGTGCTAACCCAATGTGAATTCAGTTGAGTTACTGTTGGGTTTTTCCTTGAATAATGGAGTTCAAAACTTGCTTTCGCCAATATCCGGTAATCTCTTTCCTTTTTCTACACTTAGCATCGTTCTCATGGTATGTGTTATAATCATGTTTATCTTTTGAAACATTGATGACAATGTTTAGTTTAGGTTTGGGGGTGAAAAGTAGATACTTTGATAACATGCTTTAATTGAAAACAGAACTCTTTCTTTTTGAAAAAAAATAAATAAAAAAATCAAAATAAAAAATAAAAAAAATTGAAAAAAAAACATAAAAATGGAGCTCATTTACCTTGAAATGTTGACTCTTGTGCATGTATGTAAACATAAGGATTCTTAGTCTAGATATTTAGGCACCCTGATTCTAGCACAATTCATATAGTGATAAGAAACTTGCACGCGCACGATCTACCAATACATGTATAGCCTCATCCTTGAGGTGTTCTATCGGAAGTCACGATTGCCAATCACTTTAGAATACTGAACGAAACTTGACTAGCTTGTTCTTTGGTTGGTTGGGATAGCAGGTGGAGGTTACATTAAGAAAGACAATCATTGAATTTAACTGGGTGCATCAAAAAGGGCTACCTCTTGCAAAGTGTCATGTAATTTTTTGTTTCTTTTTGCTTGTGTATCAAAAGAGTTACCATGTTGTAAATATTTTTTTTCCAAAAAAAAAAAAGTAAAAAAAAAATCAAGTATTTATCAATTCCATCCTCTCTTGTTCCAAAAATAAAAGAGAGTAGCCAATGTAAATAAGAGTCATGTAAAGAGTCATCTTTTGTGTTTTTGTGTTATAAGCAAGGAAGGGTGTATGCCATTGATGTACAACGCGAGTAATTGTGAAATACCTCCAACTCATTCACAATTCTCGTAAAGTCCGGACAGCTAGATAGATTTCGACCTCGGTTCTTAGCCTGAGAAACTATCTCTTGGTGATTAGTAGTCGTAACATCCGATCTTTCTTTACACATGTGTAGATACACTTTACACTCTTATCACATGTCTTTATTTGTTATCAGTGCTAGGATTGTGCCTTTGATAGCTAGATTGACATCTCCATTTTGTTGTGAGCTTCTACTGTCTTGCACATGTCACATTTCATGGAATCTGAGCTTATATTTTGTCCTAGAACTTTGTAGGTACGTTCTAAGCAAACCTTCACGAGACTTCAACTCGTCCACTAGGGACACTTAGTGGTTTAAAAGGCTTATTGCATTCGCTAAATGCAATCGAGAGACCAATGACAGTGGTATAGGTAGAATTTCCTTAGTTTTGTTTTACTTGAGGAAAAGTAAAATTCAGGTTTGGGGGTATTTGATGAGTTCCAAATATTGTATATATTTGCACCTTTTTATTGGCATTTAACTCATTATTTGTGCACTAACGCTCCATTTTATCCCATATTCTGTGTTTTCGTTGTTTTCAAGAATAAATACATTTCTCAATTAATTTTGCATTTTTAGGTACTAAATAAAGCCTGGTTAACTCATGGAGCGAAAAGAGCAAAGAAACGGCAAAGACTCCCGCAGAAAGGCAGCGAAGAATGATGTTTGCAAGAGCCGGATCAACGAGAAGTGAGCTTGAAGAGGAAGAATTGTCCTTAAAGAAGATATGGGCTTGGAATACCCAAGGCCCAAAACCCTTACCCAAATCCATTTCCAATATCCATACCCATTTCCATGAGAGTCGTCAGATTGGATCCATCACATCATCCAACGTTCGCCTCATCACCGAGCATCAAATCTTGAAGCTCCTGTCAAACATCATAGTACCTAACTCCAATCTAAGCCGTCAGAATTATTGTATCACGCATCCAATGGTCTCTGCAAGCTTGTTCCATCTTAGCCGCTCGATTCAATCCAGATGTGATCATCCAACGTATCATCTTCGCTGGACATCGAATTTGCTACACCCGTTCAACACCCAATCGCCAAATACCTATCGACTTCACCCAAACACTCCCTAACCCATTCTCCATCGGGTTCTTATCCTCTTCTCCCCAAATTCCTCTCTTTCATCACCTGCAACTCCCGCCACCACCATCTCCTGCCATCACTGCCACCACCAGACCTCGAACCACACCACCACCACAACCACCCGACAACTCCACCATCTCTCTACCTAGCCTAGGTGTTTCATAAAATTCACATCCCACTGACCTAGGGTGTGGAGTTGATGAGACGACTCGATCTAGGGTTCACAGTTCACAAAGAAGAGCAGTAAAAGCAGCAGAACAAGTGGGAAGAACAGAAGAAGGTATGGGTCGAGGTGAAATCACAAGTGGGTACGTCAAAATGAAAATCCCCAAATCAAATTTTTAGGTTTTCAAAAGTTAGGGTTTAGAAATTTGGGGATTCTGCACTATAAATAGAACATGGTGTTTGTAATGTTAGGGGTATGCCCGGATTAGCCGGTGCACCAAGCAGTAGTTCATGTTTGATTTCATCATATTCATCTTGTTCTAAATTCACCTGCTAGGGTTTAGATGAATCCCTAGTTTGCTACTAGTTATTCCTGTTAATGGCAGTAACCTTGTTGTGCTTAATTGTTTTAGAAATAAAATTCAATCTTAGGGCTTCAGTACTTTACTTTCACAGTGTATGCCATGTATCCATTGTAGTTAGAATAATACTGTGCTGAAGAACTACAACTCATACTTAATCCCATATATTGATCTTTTGATTAGCTATTCCCTGAAAAGACAGTTAATGCTTAGGAGAAATACCTTAGTTGTGATTGAATCATTCATATCAAGGTGACCTTAGATATACAGAGGATTGATATCCCTTTTGTTATCAGATATAAGGACAAGGTTAGTGTTATGAGCAGAATAACTAGTGTAAGTTAGTGGTGGACTCAAAGGCCCTAGTAACATTATCATCATTTGCTCTATTTACTTTCTTTGCATATTACTTTACTGTTTCTGTTACTATCAATCATCTTCGTCATATCGACACCCAACCAAACAACAATTGTGTTACTCTTGCATAGAATCAGTTAGTAAAGACCATTAGAAGCAACTTTAACACCCACCTTGTCCCTGAGGACAAACCCCTTCTTACCTCACTCACTACAACTGACCCTGTATTCTTGCAGGTCTAAGTTGTAGGTTCTTTTAAAACCACACCATAAACATACTTCGTTGTTGTATTGTCTCAATCTCGTATCCATAGACGATCACACGAAGTATGAACCGATTAGTTGTATTGTCTCGACTTAGTCCACAAACAATCACTTTCGGAGAAATGACTTATAGGTAGGAAAAGTTTTAGCTTGAGGTATATTTGGGTACCCTCGCCTTTTCAGACAAAAAGAGATCTCTTCGAAGATTTTCACATTCTAATTTCTTAGAATTTAGCTCGTTTGTACGATTTTTAAGGAGATAATCACTTATGCGGTAACATATATAACATCCTTGAAAAACCCTCCTCATTTTCTTGTTCTCACGAAAAAGAGGAGTCATAAAACAAATAAAATCCGAAGTTCTCAGTTTTTCATTTTTCAAAGGATCCAGCAGTTTAGAGTATTCTGAGATATCCTCTTCTACTTCTTGTTCGAAATCTGAGTCATCATCATCGGAAATTTCATCTAACCCTTCTTGTAGACGTATTTTCCAATCGTCATCGGTTTCTACATTATTAACAAGATTAACTTGTCTAGTAGAATCTCTAGTGATGATATCTTCAGATATTGATTCGTAGATGCCATCATCAAGTGTTAATTCAAAACTCTTGATGTCTTGCTTTACGTTAACTGAATCATTCATTAGATTCAATTTCTTATAGGTTGGATCGCACCAAACACAGATTGTTAGATCTTTTCGTGTTTGCCTGCTCTAATACCAATTGAAAAGACGAAGGTACCCAAATATACCTTAATCTAAAACTTTTCCTACCTATAAGTCCTTTCTCCGAAAGTGGTTGTCTATGGACTAAGTCGAGACAATATAACTAATCATTCACACTTCGTATGATCGTCTATGGATACAAGATCGAGACAATACAACAACGAAGTATGTTTACTTGATAAAAAAGTTCGGACTTAACCAAATACAATAGGATTCACTTATCAAGTAAATAGGAATTAACGTTTGTGTGATTACTTTAATTATAATAAAACAATTATAATGCGAAAAAAAAAGTAAATGACACAACAAGATTTTGTTAACGAGGAAAATCACAAATGCAGAAAAACCCCGGGACCTAGTCCAGAATTGAATACTCTCAGGATTAAGCCGCTACACAAAATTACACTAACTTCGTATAGTTGAGACCAAGCAACTAAACCTATAGTTCACCTAGTTCCGTCTGTATTCCCACGCCTCCAACTTATAAATAAATCACGTACTTGGATCAATTACTTTGGTTCGTATTCTAAACAGTAAAGGAACAAAAAATCTGTTTGGTATCAACTCTCTTCAACCAAGTGATATGAGTCGGACAAAGGCTCTTCTGTTTATATTAACATAAACTCCTTCGTCAGGTCCTTAGATCTATCTTATGTTCAATTACTAAAGTAATCGTTAAGATTTTGCAATCAACACTCTTAATACAAAGAATTGTGTTGATGCCTATCTACTCAATTAATCAATCTAATTTTATCACAAGGATAAAACCGATTATTTATTGGATCCTCTTTTTACCGAAATAAGTATTGTGCACACCAAAGATTGTGAACTCACAAATCAGAAATCTTCAATATCTTCTTCGTCTTCAAATATCCTTAGATCTTCAATAAACATATGCACACAATCACTTGAATCTCTTATGATCAATCACGCACAGAACGGAGTCTATTAACAATATATTATCACAAGATCGTCTTTAGAACTAACAACAGTCTAAAGATCCCTATCGAAACTCTGAACTAGTTTGAGTGAATCTTATATCAGAAGAGAAGATTCTCTATCATAAACAAACTAGGTGCAATCAAAGTTCAACCACCGTTAGTCAATTAAATCAATGAAAACAAAAGATAAACCACAATTATCTAGTTTCCCACTAACAGTACTGACTAGAGCTTCTCAATCCAAAAGAAGACTTGAAATCGAGTGTCCGTAAGAGATTTCTCCTAATTAGGTTACTCTTCTTTCCGAATAGATGGCTTCACCAGTAGCAGCACAACAAGAGGTAGTTTGCTGTTACGAATGATTAGTTTGCTAGAAATGCAAACTTCAGTATTTATAGACTAGGAAGTTTGGACACCAAGGAATTTCCAAAACCGAAATATTCTCAAGATATTCATTAAAGCACAAATTCGGTTTCCATAATTCCTGGAAATGCTCTGCCCAAAAATAATGATCGAAATCTCTCGAAAAATCTTTAATTAGTAAATGCACATTACTAATTCTTATTTACCAACAAAATGAAATTAATAACCTTAATTAAAAGATTCTTAACTTATTTATGTTTCGATCCTGGGATTCTCTTCCCTTAGCTATTAAGGAATAACTTTGAACAATTAAATAATAAACATTCACAGTACGTGTTCAAACTATGTCGACATCCTAACTTTGTAAGTTCTCTTTCATACTTACAACCTTGAAACCGATTTTCCACACTTCCAAACAAGTATGGAATTGGTTCATTTGACTTTCAAGAACTATGCGATTGATCAAATAACATTCAATCACAAATCATTGGTTTAACGGTTCTACCAAAACAAGTTTCGGTTCTACTTCCATGTGAGTATTGTGCATAGTCACACTAGCTTTCCAAAATTCGGTTGACTAGGTACTAGGATCGGTTTCACACATATATATGGTATCTAACTTGAATGTGTTGCACATTTCCATAGGATCGGTTCCCCATTCTGCTATAAACCTTACTGCACCTCATACAAGGATCGGTTCCCCTTTGTGATGTACTACACCTCTTACTAGGATCGATTCCCCTTTTCCCAGTTTTGGTCAGACATAAAATCACAAACCCGATCATACCATCTCAGGTGATTACTTAAGATCGATTTCACTAATAAAAGTCGTACCACTACATAAGTCAGGCATTTGTGAATAGTTCTACCAAGAACACAAACAAGTTGTGAGCGGTTATACTCAATCACACATACTGGTTGTTCATAAGATAATCAATGAATAACAAAACGAATAACACCTGCCAATTTCCTTTTCGGTTCACAAACAAGTTTATGAACTTACTTCCTTAGAACACATGTAAAACATTGTTCCCTAGGATGAAATCCTCACCTCATACCCATACATAATCACAATAGCATTCAAATGATTATGGCGATGTCTTATCTACAAAGTTTAATGGTTAATCAATAAACCTCATATTGTATTCCTTAATACTATGTCTATTTAGAGTTCAAATATGCTTCATAGTTTTGTTTTCAATATGCACGACTTGAAAGATACGTTAGGGAATGAAACAGTTCAAGTCAAATATCACTAACCTCAAGTGGAAGGATGATTGTTGTCGTTGTAGATCCTTGCTTCTTCACATCTTCAAGTCTTCAAAATACTTGTAATGTCTCATATCCTAATACTTTCAAGCTAACCTATACGAAGTTGACTCTAGTACATAATCAAGTGACTCTTAACATGAGTTTTGATTCACTAAAATATGACAACCAAACTTGACATACCAACGCTTGGTGGGTTCTACCGAGCTATGCTTTAACAACTCATATTTCTCTTTAATTTTTAGTCAAATATTTGGGGAACTTATACTATTTTCTGGGTTTGGAAGTCAAAGGGAACGATTTTGGTCACTTTTTATCCCAAACCAACCATGGGTTGGAGCTCTTGTAAAGAAACAGTTTGTTGAAATTATGCCATGTACCACTCATTGTCCTGATTTTTTCAAGATGAGTGCATCTGATGGTGACCCATTATCTAATCCTACATAATACCTGACATGGACCAGACCAGAAATGTACTTTGCTATGAATCAGATTTGCCACTTTGTGCATAATCCTACTTCTTTTCACCTTGTTGCTACCTAGAGGATTCTCAGATGCATCAAAGGTACCTCTGATCATGGTTTATTCTTACTACGGGTTTTACAGCTTTGCAAGGTTATACATATATTGATTGGGTTGGTAGTACTGATGGTGAGATCCACTATGGGTTATGGTGTCTTTGTTGGTGTAAATCCTTTCAATTGGTCTGCTAAGAAAAAACCAAGTGTCCCCAGGCCTTCAATTAAAGCCGAGTATAGATCTTTAACTTCCATTGTTTCTAAAGTTGTTTTGCCCTGTTATTTTCCTAAGGATCTTCATATGTTTCTTCATTTATCTCCAACTGTTTATTGTGACAACAAAGCCTCAATAGCTCTTGCATCTAAATTTTAATCCAATTTTCCGCAGAAGGATAAAGCATCTAGCTCTAGATTTTTCATTTTCTTTTGAGAAGTTGTTCAATTCAAGTTGCTTATCATGGAGCAACTTGCTGATATTTCTACCAAGGATTTGGATGTTCATATTTTGGGTTCTAGAAGAACAGGTTGAAGGTGGTTTCACCACTTTACCTTGAGGGAGGGTGATAACACAACAAACTAAAACATTTCATTTTGTTTTATTTTTACACTGGTTAACAAGTGTTCGTTTCCTATTTTTTGTGTTTGGAAGACAAAGGGAAAGATTTTAATCTCTTTCTATCCCAAACCAAGTATGCGTTGGAGCTTCTTGTAAAGAAAAAATTGGTTGAAATTATGCCATGTACCACTCATTGTCCTGATTTTTTAAAGATGAGTGCCTCTGATGATGAGTCATTATCTAATCCTGCATAGTATTTGACATGGACCAGACCAAAAAACTACTTTGTTGTGAATCAGATTTGCCACTTTGTGCATGATCCGACTTCTTTTCACCTTGTTGCTACCAAGAGGGTTCTCAGATGCATCAAAGGTACCTCTGATCATGGTTTCTTCTTACTACGGGTTTTACAACTTTGCAAGGTTACACATATATTGATTGGGCTGGTAGTCCTGATGATGAGATATCCACTATGGATTATGGTGTCTTTGTTGGTGCAAATCCTTTCAATTGGCCTGCTAAGAAACAACCAACTATCCTCAGGCCTTCAACTAAAGCCGAGTATATATCTTTAAATTTCATTGTTGCTAAAGTTGTTTGGCCATGTCATTTGCTTAAGGATCTCCATGTGTTTCTTCCTTTCTCTTCAACTGTTTCTTGTGACAATAAAGCTTCAATAGCTCTTGCATCAGAACTTTAATCCAGTTTTCCGCAGAAGGATAAAGCATCTAACTCTAGATTTTTTATTTTATTTATTTATTTTGAGAAGTAATTCAATCCAAGTCACTTATCATGGATTTGGCTGCCTATATTTTGGGTTCCTTAAGAACAGGTTGAAAGTCACCACTTTACCTTGAAGCAGGGTGATAACACAACAAATAAAACATTTTGCTTTCTTTTTACACTGGTTGTACATTGTAACAACTCTATTTTTTTTGTTGAATCAATTGGACCATATTTTGGGTCACAAATAAAATATTGGATCACGATGTAGATTTGACCCATTAAGCAAATACCAATTTACAACGACTCACGAGTCTAGTTTTAAGTCACACTATAAATCTTAAGTTGAGAGGTTATTATTATTATTATTATTATTATTATAAATTTATTATTATTTCATTATTTCATTATTGGATAAAGACTATTACATTAACTTGTTGGAACCCTAACAAGCTAAGCTCTAACAACATACTATTACATTAATTGAACAGGTTGCTGTGCTAGCCTACCAGCGAGCCTCATGGATAGCCTAGCCAAGGGAGCCGAAGCGGGAGGATGGGCTGAGAATGTCTCACAAGAGGGGCAAGCTAACTCTACCTTCCATGTTATTATTATTATTTTATTTTTTGCACAAATCATTGATGCATGTTTGTTTTATAAATTTTGGATCATACAACAAATTATACATTATAATTAAAATCTAGGTGACAAATAAATTTAAGGCCACGTGGAAAATTATAAACATCACCATCACTTTGGCTTATTAAGTAAGAGGTAGGATCCATGGACACTCTTAGATGGACAAGGCTAGACAAGATTTGCGCAATTTTTCTATAAAACCCAAACGACAATGAAGTTAAGTGTAATATTTTGATGATATGTTTCTCTTATAATATTCTACATTCCTATAAAAAATGAACACAATTCGAGATGTATAAAATGACCATCTACCCCTTTGAATATCAGCCGTTCAAAGTTAACAGTTGAAATTAAGATCTGTAGATGGTGAGGTTTGCTATCTCGAATTGCGGTAGGAATGTAGAGTCTTATAAGAGGAACATATCATCAAAATATTATACTTAAATTCATTGTCATTTGAGTTTTGCGGAGAAAATGGTGTAAATCTTGTCTGACCTTGTCCATTTAAGAGTGTTAATGGATCCACCCTCATTAAGTAATAATTGAGACATTGGCCAATTTGAAGTCATGAAGAAGATCTTGGTCACAATGCATATTTTAAGTCACAAATTAAATATTTGATCACAATGTAGATTTGATCCATCAAGCAAATGTTAATTCATAGTGAATTGCAAGTCTAGATTTAGGTCACATTACAAATCTCAAGTTACGAGCCTATTTTTAGTTAGTTATCTTTTATGCACAAATTGCCGAGGCATGTTTAAAATAAATTTTGGGTCACACAACAAATTATGCATTTAGGTGACAAATAAATTTAGAAACCTATTACAGGGGTTCCAAGAATTTTTTTTTAGGGCTCCTAAGGATTCAAATATCCTACAATAAATATAGGGGGACCTAATTCATAAAAAAAATACTAAAATACTCTTAACCTATTAAATATTTAAACCTATAACTAATTTGTTTTCATTCCTTTCCTTTTAACTCTTCCATTTTCTTTTTCCCCATCACCTCCATCGTCTATTTCTTCGATTAATCGTTAATTATCAAAATAATTCATTATCGGTTAACACCGCTTAATCCACCCGCAATGACTTTAATAAGGTAAAAATAAAAAAATCCCATCTTATTTCGTTGGTTTTAATGCATGGATAGGGGGAATCGATCAACTTAGGTTTTTGAAAAAACTGTTTCAGAACTGTCTACGGTTGGGAAGTACGAATTTTCCCAACCGTAGACAGTGCCTACAGTTTGGTTTCTCAACCGTAAGTAATCTACGTTTGGAGTTCTTAACTTCCAAACCGTATATTCTGGTTTCAAAAACCCTATGGTTTGAAAAAATCATACTTCCATACCGTAAAATCTACTTACGGTTGGGAAGTATGAATTTTCCCAACCGTAGGTTAGCTTATGGTTCGAATTTGGGGGTTTTCAAAAGAAAAAATTGTTGGTAGGATAGTCAAGGACTAGATTAGGAAATCTAGTTGGTTTGGGAAACCAATTACTAGTGTCCTAAGTATAACAACTTAAGAGGTTTGTATCTTAGAGTTAAGTTAGGAAACCCTATACTTGTAGGAAAGTAACCCTTATTGAGGAATGTGTCCAGCCCTATTGATATGTATAAATAGCCATAAAAAGAACTAGAGAAAACACACCAGAACTAAGTAAAAAGTTCTCTTCTTCTCTGCTTAGGCTTTGTATATTCCAACCTATATGGTGATATATAAAATTGCTTATTCTTTCCTGAGGATTCAACCTCGTTAAATACTTGTTCTTCTTGTGTGTGTGATTGTGTTCTTGGAGATATTGAGATACCTCGTAGTAGTGCAAACCTAACGCTTCCGCAGGCTTTGGCGCAACAATTGGTATCAGAGCGATCCAATTGTACCAACAATTGGTATCAGAGCAAGGAGATGCTCTTGGATACGGGTACTCAGATTGAAGTTGAAGTAAAGGTATTTTTTTCTGAATATTGCTTGAGGTAATACTAATCTCAAAGGTTCTGCTTTTTATTTATATTTGGTTGTTTAAGAACAATGGTTGACAGGGATAAACCAGTTGATCCGAAAGATCCTTTAGGAGAACATTCAGAGTCCACAAGTAAAGATAAAGAAACAAAAGAAAAAATACTTCATTCACTATATCACAACTCAAGGTAGAAAAGTTTACAGGAACCAATAAATTTGGTTTATGGATAACGGACGTAATGGATGCTCTTGTTCATCTTGACCTAAAAGAAGCTCTAGAAGATCAGCCAGTTGAGATGTCTGATATGTAGTGGAACAAGATGAACAGATTATGTCATGCTTCGATACAAGGGTGTTTAGCAACTACAGTAAGAGTTAATTATCAGCACGAGACTTCAGCTAAGGATCTCTAGGAAAAGCTAGAGAAAGAATACCTTGTGAACGTGGTCAATAGGATACATCTTAAAGGAATTTGTATTGCTATAACATGAAGAAAAGTGCAACCCTGTTTGAGCACCTAGATTCATATAATAAACTTCTTGCTGAATTGGTTAACTACGAGAAGATCAACGACGAGGAACAAGTTTTGTGTCTGATAAATTCTCTTCCTGAAAAGTATGAACCCGTGATTAAATCATTAATGCACGACAAGGATAATATGACATACGCTGAAGTTATTACAACATTGCGTAGTGAGGAGTTCAGGAAGATGGACTGTGAAGATCTTGCAAGTGAAGCTAATAATGATGTGCTTCTTGCAAGAGGTCGTTCAACGGCAGGAGAAAGAAGACTGGTGGTTATGGTAAAGGTAGAGGGCGTTCTAAGAGTAGAACACGTCTGCGTAAAGATGAGCGTGCTTGGTGCCATGATTTAGGTCATTGGGCTAAGGATTGTACCAAGCGTAAGGCAGGAGAAGGGGATAATAGTAATACCAAGGTGAACATTGCTAAAGATAATGAAGAATCAGCTGATGCTTCTGATTTCTCGCTGACTGTGATACCATCAGCTTGTACTATTACATATGGTACATGTATTAGATACTGGAGCAACATATCATATATGTCCATATCGAGACTGGTTCTCAAGTTTTTAAGATCTTGATGGAGAAGTACGTATGAGAAACAATCATACCTGCAGGGTGATTGGAATTGGTAGTGTTCGTATCAAGATGCATGATGGTATGGTTAGAGAGCTGAAGAAGGTAAGATTTGTGTTAGAGCATTTCTCGGTTGAACCCACCAATCGTTGGTATGTCAAGTTTGGTTGTCATATTTTAGTGAATCAAAACTCATGTTAAGAGTAACTTGATTATGTACTAGAGTCAACTTCGTATAGGTTAGCTTGAAAGTATTAGGATATGAGACATTACAAGTATTGCGAAGTCTTGAAGATGTGAAGAAGCAAGGAGATACAACGACAAAAATTATCCTTCCACTTGAGGTTAGTGATATTTGACTTGAACTGTTTCATTCCCTAATGTATCTTTCAAGTCGTGCATATTGAAAACATAACTGCGAAGCATATGTGAACTCTAGATAGACATAGTATTAAGGAATATAATACGAGGTTTATTGCTTAACCATTAAACTTTGTAGATAAGATATCGCCATAATCATTTGAATGCTATTGTGATTATGTATGGGTATGAAGTGAGGATTTCATTCTAGGGAACAAAGTTTACATGTGTTCCAAGGAAGTAAGTTCATAAACTTGTTTATGGACCGAAAAGGAAATTTCCAGGTGTTATTGGTTTGGTTATTCATTGCATATCTTATGAACAACCAATATGTGTGATAAAGTATAATCGCTCACAACTTGTTATGTTCTTGGTAGAACTATTCACAAAGGCCTGACTTATGTGTTGGTATAACTTTTATTAGTAAAACCGATCTTAAGTAATCACCTGTGGTATGATTGGATTGTGTATGTCTGACCAATTAAAAGGAAAGGGGAACCGATCCTTATAAGGTGTGTAGTGCATCAAAGGGAACCGATCCTTGTATGGTATGTAACAAGGTTTATAACAGAAAGGGGAACCGATCCTATGGACATGTGCAACACGTTTTTAGGCAAAGGGGAACCGATCCTATGGACATGTGCAACACATATAAGTTAGATACCATATATATATGGAGAACCGATCTTAGTACCTAGTCAACCGAATTTTTGGAAAGCTAGTGTGACTATGCACAATACTCAGATGGCGGTAGAACCGAAACTTGTTTTGGTAGAACCGTAAAACCATGATTGTGATTTAATGTTGGTTTGATCAATAACATATTTCTTGAAAGTCAGATGTACCAATTATAAACTTGTTTGGAAGTGTGGCAAATTGGTTTCAAGGTTGTAAGTGTGAAAGAGAACTACAAAGTTAAGATGTCGACAAACTTTGAACACGTGCTGTTAATGTTTATTTCTTTAATTGTTCAAAGATATTCCTTAACATCTAAGGGAAGAGAATCCCAAGATCGAAACATAAGTAAGTTAAGAATCTTTTAATTAAGGTTATTAATTTCATTTTGTAGGGAAATTACAGAATTAGTAATGTGCATTTACTAATTAGATTTGCCGAGAGATTTCAATCATTATTTTTGGACAGAGCATTTCCAGGATTATGAAAACCGAATCTGTGATTTAATGAATATATTGAGAATATTTTCGGCTTTGGAAATTCCTTGGTGTCCAAACTTCCATGTTTATAAATACTCGAAGTTTGCCTTTCTAGCAAACTAATCCTTCGTAACAACAGATTTACTCTTTTATTGTTGTTACTGGTGTAGCCGCCTATTCGGAGAGGAGAGTAACCTAATTAGGAGAAATCTGTTACGGCCGCTCAGTTTAAAGTCTTCTTTGGGATTGAGAAGCTCTAGCGTGTACCGTTGGTGGGAAACTAGATAATTGCGGTTTATCTTTTGTTTTCGATTGATTTTATTGACTAACGGTGGTTGAAATCTGATTGCACCTAGTTTGTTTATTCTTGAGAATCTTCTCTTCTGATATAAATGTTACTCAAACTAGTTCAGAGTTTCGACAGGTATCTTTAGACTGTTGTTAGTTCTAAATACGATCTTGTGATAATCCATTGTTAACAGACTTTGTTCTGTGCGTGATTGATCACAAGAGATTCAAGTGATTGTGTGCAGGTTTTTATTGAAGATTTAAGAAGATTTGAAGACAAAGAAGATATTGAAGATCTGACTTGGGTTTTATAATCTTTGGTGTGCACAATTCTTTTTTTGGTAAAAGAGGATACAATTAATAATCGGTTTATCTTTGTGGTAGATTGGATTGATTAATTGAGTTGATTGGCATCAACACGATTCTTCAGATTAAAGGTGTTGGTTGCTTAATCTTAAACGATTACCTTTGGGTGATTGAATATAAGATAGATCTAAGGACCCGACGAAGGAGTTTATGTTGAGATAAACGGAAGAGCATTTGTCCGACTCATATCACTTGGTTGAATAGAGTTGATACCAAAAATATTTGTTGTTCCTTTACTGTTTGGAATACGAACCAAAGGAATTGTTCCAAGTACGTGACTTATTTATAAGTTGGAGGCGTGGGAATACAGAAGGAACTAGGTGAACTATAGGGTTAGTTACTTGGTCTCAACTATACGAAGTTAGTGTAATTTTGTGTATCGGCTTAATCCTGAGAGTATTCAAATCTGGACTAGGTCCCGAGGTTTTCTGCATTTGCGGTTTCCTCGTTAACAAAATCTTGCTGTGTCATTTACTTTTATATTCCGCATTATAATTGTTTTATTATAATTAAAGTAAATTACACAAACTTTAATTCCTATTTACTTGATAAGCAATCCTATTGTCTTTGGTTAAGTCCGAACCTTTATATCAAGTAAACATACTTCGTTGTTGTATTGTCTCGATCTCGTATCCATAGACGATCACACGAAGTGATTAGTTGTATTGTCTCGACTCAGTCCATAGACAATCACTTTCGGAGAAAGGACTTTTAGGTAGGAAAAGTTTTAGCTTGAGGTATATTTGGGTACCCTTGCCTTTTCAATTGGTATCAGAGCAGGCAAACATGAAAAGATCTAACAATCTGGGTTTGGTGCGATCCAACCTATAAGAATGAACTCGAGTTATCATGAATCGACTTCAATTAACGTACCGCCAATATTTAATGGAACAAACTATTTATGGTGTAAATATGCTATGATATCTTTTCTTCAATCACGAGACTTTAATACTTGGTTATTAGTCGTCGATGGTTATACTCTTCCAAAGAGAGAAAATTCAGAAACTGAGCTCAAACGCTTAGCAGAGTTTTCGAATGAAGAAAAGGCACTTGCAAAGCAGAATTCAGATGGTTTGAATGTTATTATTCATGTTGTAAGTCGTGATTTACAATATCATGTGTAAAAATGTCAGACTTCGAAAGAAGGTTGGGATAATGTTCAGATCGTATTCGAAGGAAATTCTTCAGAGAAAGAAGCTAGACTTCAAACCCTCACTTCCGAGTGGGAAAACCTTCGAGTGAATGACAACGACACTTTTGAGGAGTTTCACATTAAAATCTCTGAGATAATTAATGCTTCTTTCTCGTTAGGAAAGACTATTTCCGAAAAATATATAGTATGCAA
This sequence comes from Papaver somniferum, assembly GCF_003573695.1. NCBI lineage: Eukaryota > Viridiplantae > Streptophyta > Magnoliopsida > Ranunculales > Papaveraceae > Papaver > Papaver somniferum. The sequence continues at coordinate 13,661,153 of NW_020622934.1, read as the reverse complement.
GATTCTTATATCGTTGCCATCAAGATACGATTCTAAGAAACATGCAATCATAGAAGCAAACGATATTTCAACTCGTTGGTAAGTTAAATATCTTTGATCATGAATCACAGTCTATTCAAACCAAAGGAATCGCTTTTAAAGCAAAAGCTCCAAAATCTCAAATGGAAAGGAATAGTCAGTTGGATGATTCAAATGAACAGATTGCAGAAAATTTTGATGATGAAATTGAACAATCATTGTCATTAATTAATAGACAGTTTCGAGATCTCTTGAAGAAAAGAAACAAGATATTTGTTAAGGATACTTATCGATCTTCTCAACCGCATGATCGAGTTCCTGTCACAAAAAGGATCAGGAAGAAGATGATGAATATAAACCGCAGTGCTTCAAGTGTAAAGGGTTTGGTCATATTGCTAAACACTGTCCCAATCTTAAGAAATACACTGGAAGCAAGGCATTGGTTGTAACTCTAGACGAGTCCTCCGATTCATATGATTCTGAAGAAGAGGAAATAGCTGATGTTGCATTAGTTGTCAATCTTATTCCTTCCTCCTCCATTAGTGATTTACCCATTTTAAAAATGGAACTGTCTTCCAATGTTATTAAATCATCTAATGGTAAAGAGAGAAATAAGACAAGATGCAAAAACTGTCTTAAAAACAAAATTGCTAAAAGTTGCGTTTGCAATTTCAGTCTATCCCAACATACTTCGTTGGTTCGAGGTAACAGAAAGAGATATTTTCATACTATACTAGATCAAGAACACTCTGGTTGTTCAAAATTCCATAATGACAGAAAATCTCATACTAATGCCACTTGATCGGTATTAGAATTCTTTCCTCATCTCGTGTGCCAAATTTTGAATGAGGAAGAAGAAAATTCAAGGCACTTTTGTGTAGATTATGGAAATAATATCTAGTATTTGAAGATATTTGATATATTTGTATTTTAGGAATATTATATTTTCGGTAGTATGAAAAATATAAAAAAGATTCTTCTCTCATTTTGATCATTCTTTGTCCGAACTATGGGTCTGGATCAAATGGTTTCTCTGGAGAAGATGCATGATCAGAAAGATCATCCTAAAACTAAGACCGGATTATCTCTTGATACTAAGGGTAAAATCAGAAAGGGAGATTGTCTTAGAAAGAAGGAAAGAGAGAATACTCTGAAGAAAGATCAGTGTATTGAGGCATTGACACGTTTTTGTGTTCAATCAAAGACAGAATTACATGCTCTTACATAATCCTTCACGAAAATTTCTCATCTGCAAGAGATTCTGGTCAAGCAACAAGGTTTTCTACTTGAAGAAATTCAAAAGCTGAAAAGTAATAATCCACCTTCATTCAGTTCTGACATGAAGGACTGGGTTGCAAGGAAAAATATACATCATTTTTTGAGTTTTTTCATTGATTGTATTGGTCTATTATGAATAAAATTATTTGATTAGTAATTTTTTCTTGTGATAGTTTTCGGTTTACATAGCCTGTGCTTAATTGCTTTTATGTTATTGCTATGTATGTTTATGGGATGTTTGATTTCGGTTTTACTACCTTAATATTCAATCTCATATATTGTGAACCCTTATGGTTTGAGTGACTTTTTGATTTAGCGGGATTGAGTTCTATCCCTAGTAGGTAGGCTTTATCAAAGGATCGTGAGGGGTTCTGGTAGAAACAATATGTGCAAAAGTCACAATATGTTGAATCGGTTTTGGTTTAGCATAAAAGCATATGTGTTTCGACGGTTTTCAACTTTTGCTTGCAATTGTTAAAACCGGTGTTCAACCTTTCTCTGGTAAAGGTTGAGGTGTGTTGTTATTATTTTGTTTATGCATAAGGATGGCAACGTGGTGATATTTTGATATCAATTCTCATTGGACGAAGATGATATCATATTGGAGAAGTTGATGCGAAATTTGAGGTAACAACCTTGTTAGTTAATTGTTTTCATGTTTAAGAAAAGCCCGAGTTTATATTATATATATTTGTTTTTTTTTTCTTAACAAAATTTCGGTTCAATTGATATTTATTCCATGATGTGTGTGTGGATGTGTGATTCAGTTGGTTCCGGTTAAGAAAAACTATTGTTATCTTGCTTTATTGTGTGGTATCAATTTTTTAGGCTTACAAAATTTCGGTACAATTGATGTATGTGTGATTCAATTGGTTCCGGTTAAGAAAAACCATTGTTATCTTGCTTTTGTATGGTATCAATTGTTTAGGCTTACAAAATTACGGTGCACTTGCGGTGCTTTTAATGTCTATGTTGTTTCAATTGCTTTCAGTTGAGGTAAATAATTATACAAGTTGATTTATTTTGGTTTGTATGAATTATTTATGGCTTAACGAAATAATTTGTGTTCGGGATGAGTTGTTTAGTCCAATTCGATTCCGGATAAGAAACTAAGTTAATTATGATCTTAGTTTGTCTTATCAAAGTGAGGTTTCGGTTATTCAAGTCTAATCGAATGCCTAAACAAGGAATGCTAGTTAACTAACCTAGTACTTGTCTTGTTAAAATTAAAAGGTCTAAGTTTATGGATAATTAGAACCTGATGAGAAAAATGGAGTTTTTGGTCTTATCGAATTAAGCGGTTGTTTTTGAACAATCAGTTTAGCAAAGGGACTAATGTACTTAGTTGTTTTTGGTTTGCTAAACTAAACTGGAAAAATTGTCTCGGATAATTGTTTAGTTGGTAACATATCAAAATAAGACTACTTGTAGTTTCGATTTTGATATTGGTTATCATAACGTGAAGCATGGAACCCTCGCGCCTAACTCTACAGGTTTGCAAGTCTATTATGAGATTTGTAAGATTCTTTTCGTGTTGTCCTTTATTTTTTCGTTTCTTTGTCATTTTTGTGACAAAAAAGGGGAGAAATATATGGAGTAAATAGGTGATGCTGGCATTGATTTTATATTGATTGGCTCGCTAGGGAAAAGAACATTGGTACTTGAATGTTTTATCTAACGAAAGAGTGAAAACACAGACTGGGGGAGTAAAATGTCATATAAATTGGTATAACAAAGACGTGTGGATTGAATATATACCTATCTTCCTTGGGGGGGGGGGGGGGA
>NW_020622934.1:13625601-13657880 GCF_003573695.1 Papaver somniferum | reverse complement strand
GGGGGGGGGTATTAGATTTGTTATTATAATGTCAACAGTGACATTTTCAAGGATTGAATGTAAGCAGTTTTACTATGTTGTTGAATCGGGAATCAAGCGGATTGTAATGAATTCTTATAATTTGTTATCCATATGATGTAAGAGTTTTGTCACTAAAATTGACAAAGGGGGAGATTGTTAGAGCACTGCTCGGTTGAACCCACCAAGTGTTGGTATGTCAAGTTTGGTTGTCATATTTTAGTGAATTAAAACTCATGTTAAGAGTCGCTTGATTATGTACTAGAGTCAACTTCGTATAGGTTAGCTTGAAAGTATTAGGATATGAGACATTACAAGTATTGCGAAGTCTTGAAGATGTGAAGAAGCAAGGAGATACAACTACAACAATCATCCTTCCACTTGAGGTTAGTGATATTTGACTTGAATTGTTTCATTCCCTAACGTATATTTCAAGTCGTGCATATTGAAAACATAACTGTGAAGCATATGTGACCTCTAGATAGACATAGTATTAAGGAACACAATACGATGTTATTGCTTAACCATTAAACTTTGTAGATAAGACATCGCCATAATCATTTGAATGCTATTGTGATTATGTATGGGTATGAGGTGAGGATTTCATCCTAGGGAACAATGTTTACATGTGTTCTAAGGAAGTAAGTTCATAAACTTGTTTGTGGACCGAAAAGGAAATTGCCAGGTGTTATTGGTTTTGTTACTCATTGCATATCTTATGAACAACCAATATGTGTGATAGAGTATAACCTCTCACAACTTTTTGTGTTCTTGGTAGAACTATTCACCAAGGCCTGACTTATGTATTGGTATAAATTTTATTAGTAAAACCGATCTTAAGTAATCACCTGTGGTATGATCGGATTTTGTATGTCTGACCAATTAAAAGGAAAGGGGAACCGATCCTTGTAAGGGGTGCAGTACATCAAAGGGAACCGATCCTTGTATGGGGTGCAACAAGGCTTATAGCAGAAAGGGGAACCGATCCTATGGACATGTGCAACACGTTTTTAGGCAAAAAGGAACCGATCCTAAGGACATGTGCAACACATATAAGTTAGATACCGTATATATATGGGGAACCGATCCTAGTACCTAGTCAACCGAATTTTTGGAAATCTAGTGTGACTATGCACAATACTCACATGGAGGTAGAACCGTAAACCCATGATTGTGATTAAATGTTGGTTTGATCAATCACATATTTCTTGAAAGTCATATGAACCAATTGTAAACTTGTTTGGAAGTGTGGAAAATTGGTTTCAAGGTTGTAAGTGTGAAAGAGAACTTACAAAGTTAAGATGTCGACAAACTTTGAACACGTGCTGTGAATGTTTATTTCTTTAATTGTTCAAAGATATTCCTTAATGGCTAAGGAAAGAGAATCCCAGGATCGAAACATAAGTAAGTTAAGAATCTTTTAGTTAAGGTTATTAATTTCATTTTGTAAGTAAATTACAGAATTAGTAATGTGCATTTACTAATTCGATTTTCCGAGAGATTTCGATCATTATTTTTGGACAGAGCATTTCCAGGAATTATGAAAACCGAATCTGTGCTTTAATGAATATCTTGAGAATATTTTCGTTTTGGAAATTCCTTGGTGTCCAAATTTCATTGTCTATAAATACTCGAAGTTTGCCTTTCTAGCAAACTAATCCTTCGTAACAACATATTTACTCTTTTATTGTTGTTACTGGTGTAGACGCCTATTCGGAGAGGAGAGTAACCTAATTAGGAGAAATCTGTTACGGCCGCTCAGTTTAAAATCTTCTTTGGGATTGAGAAGCTCTAGCGTGTACCGTTGGTGGGAAACTAGATAATTGCGATTTATCTTTTGTTTTCGATTGATTTTATTGACTAATGGTGGTTGAAATCTGATTGCACCTAGTTTGTTGATTCTTGAGAATCTTCTCTTCTGATATAAATGTTACTCAAACTAGTTCAGAGTTTCGACAGGTATCTTTAGACTGTTGTTAGTTCTAAATACGATCTTGTGATAATCCATTGTTAACAGACTCCGTTCTGTGCGTTATTGATCACAAGAGATTCAAGTGATTGTGTGCAGGTTTTTATTGAAGATTTAAGAAGATTTGAAGAAAAAGAAGATATTGAAGATCTGACTTGGGTTTTATAATCTTTGGTTTGCACAATACTTGTTTCGGTAAAAGAGTATCCAATTAATAATCGGTTTATCCCTATGGTAGGATTGATTAATTGAGTAGATCGGCATCAAAACGATTCTTCGGATTAAAGGTGTTGTTGGCTTAATCTTAAACGATTACCTTTGGGTGATTGAACATAAGATAGATCTAAGGACCCAACGAAGGAGTTTATGTTGAGATAAACGGAAGAGCCTTTGTCCGACTCATATCACTTGGTTGAATAGAGGTTATACCAAACAGATTTGTTGTTCCTTTACTTTTTGGAATACGAACCAAATAAATTGTTCCAAGTACGTGAATTATTTATAAGTTGGAGGAGTGGGAATACAGAAGGAACTAGGTGAACTATAGGGTTAGTTACTTGGTCTCAACTGTACAAAGTGTAATTTTGTGTAGTGGCTTAATCCTGAGAGTATTCAATTATGGATTAGGTCCCGGGGTTTTTATGCATTTGCGGTTTCCTCGTTAACAAAATCTTGCTGTGTCGTTTACTTTTATATTCCGCATTATAATTGTTTTATTATAATTAAAGTAAATACACAAATGTTAATTCCTGTTTACTTGATAAGCAATCCTATTGTGTTTGACTAAGTACAAACCTTTGTATCAAGTAAACATAATTCGTTGTTGTATTGTCTCGATCTCGTATCCATAGACGATCACACGAAGTGTGAACCGATTAGTTGTATTATCTCGACTCAGTCCATAGCCAATCACTTTTGGAGAAATGACTTATAGGTAGGAAAAGTTTTAGCTTGAGGTATATTCGGGTATCCTCTCCTTTTCAATTTCTACATGCCATAAAGAAGAATCTGATTTCACTCGGAACTTTAGAAGCTAAGAGCTATAAAATAGTCGCTGAAAATGGTGTTCTAAAGGTGATCTCTGGATCGTTGGTAATCATGAAGGGCACACGTCATCATTATTTTTATTACTTGATTGGGAGTACAACAACATGGGATGTTTCTATTTCTGAACACATCGAGAGTGCATCTACAGAGAAGAAGAAGCTATGGCACATGAGACTTGCACATCCAAGTGAGAAGTCGTTGCATAGGTTGATTCAATAAGACTTGTTGAAAGGTGCTATTGCCTGCAAGTTAGAATTTTTTGAACATTGTGTTAAGGGCAAGAAAACAAGAACAAGCTTTGGCACAACTATCCACAATACTAGTAGACTATGTTCACTCAAATGTTTGGGTTCCTTCCAAGAATGCATCATTGGGAGGGAAACATTGGTTTGTGTCGTTCATTGATGATTATTATAGGTGCGTATGGGTGTACACCATGAGGCATAAGGATGAAGTCCTAGAAATCTTTGTGAGGTGGAAAAAGGCAGCTGAGACTCAAACTGGCAGAAAGATCAAAGTACTGCGTTGGGACAATGATGCAGAGTACAAGAGTGATCCGTTCTTGCAAGTATGTCAGGATGAGGGGATAGATAGGCACTTCACAGTTAAGAAGACACCACAACAGAATGGGGTAGCTGAACGCATGAATCATACTTTGCTGGAGAAGGTACGATGTATGTTATCTAATGATGGATTAGGTAAGGCGTTTTGGGATGAGGCAGTTACGTATGCATGCTTCCTCATTAATAGGTTGCCATCAGATGCATTAAAAGGTAAAACTCATATGGAGAAGTGGTTTGGTAAACCGGCTTATGATTATGACTCAATTCATATCTTTGGTTGTCCTGCGTGGTATCATGTTAGTGAAAACAAGCTTGATAGCCGTGCTGTAAAAGGAATCTTTGTGGGTATGAAGAGTGGAGTAAAATGGTTCAAGATTTGGAATCCAGTTGAGAAGAAGATAGTCATGAGTAGAGATGTCACATTTGATGAGATGTCCATGGTAAAGTCTTGGGTTCTCGACAGTTGGAGAACAAAAGCACTAGTACTAATGAGCCTTTGCAGCAGGTGGAGATTGATGAAACTCCACCAATTCCAGTTAAGTCTGTATCTGTTCAGAATACTTCTGAAGACATTGGGTCTGCAAGAGAGGTAACTACTGAAGTTCCAAATGATAGTGACACTATTGAGGAATAGGAAAAAAGAGTCGACAGAAGATACAGAAGCTACGGTCACGGAGACCATAGAAACCAACAAACCGAGAAGATCAACCAGGAAGCCTGGTTGGATGAATGATTACATTGCTTATGCATTACCAGTTGTTGAAGATGGTACTCCTACTTCCCATTTAGAAGTTGTACGTAGTGCACAGTGTAAAGAATGGGAAGGTGCAATGCAGGATGAGATGGAGTCTCTTTACAAGAATGGCACATGGATTCTTATGAAGCTTCCGAACTGTAAGAAGGCCATAGGGTGCAAGTGGGTATATTCTAAGAAAGAAGGATCTTCGGTGAATCAAGTACGCTACAAGGAAAGGTTAGTTGCAAAAGGTTATGCACAAAGAGAAGGGATTGACTACAATGAGGTGTTCTCTCCGGTGGTAAAAAACTCATCAATCCGTATTTTGTTGGCCTTGGTAGCACAATATGATTTAGACCTAGTTCAGCTAGATGTTAAGACAACATTCTTACATGGTGATCTAGAAGAGGAGATCTATATGACTCAGCCGAGTGGGTTTAAGGTTGCTGGAAAAGAAGATTGTGTATGTAAATTGAAGAGATCGTTGGAAGGGATGAATCAGTCTCCAAGACAATAGTACAAGCGATTTGACGAGTTTATGATAGGCCAAACATACACAAGAAGTCACTATGACCATTGTGTATACTTTAAGAAGCTACGTGATGGGTCTTTCATATATTTGCTCTTGTATATCGATGATATGCTGATAGCATCGAATAACAAGAAAGAGATTGATAATTTGAAGCACAAGTTGTCATCTGAGTTTGAGATGAAAGATCTGGGAGAATCTAAGAAGATTCTTGGTATGGAGATTCAACGTAACAGAGAGAAGGGTAAGATTTGTTTGTCTCAAAAGGCATATTTGAAGAAAGTGTTAAAGAATTTTGGTGTCTACGAAGGAACTAAATCTGTACGTACTCCCCTTGATGCTCATTTTAAGTTGAATGCATGTATGTCTCCCACTACTGCAGAAGAGAGAAAGTATATGGCTCAAGTCTCATATGCTGAGGTTGTTGGTAGCTTGATGTATACGATGGTATGTACAAGGACGGACATTTCACATGCTGTTAGTATGGTCAGCCGTTATATGCATTGTCCCGGTAAGGAACATTGGCAAGCTGTGAAATGGATTTTGAGGTATCTTTGCGGTACGGTTGATGTTGGCTTGGAGTTTGTGAAGGATAGCAGTAACAATCAGTTGTGTGTTGGGTATGTGGATTCTGACTATGCTGGTGATTTGGACAAGAGACGTTCAACTACATGGTATGTATTTACCGTAGCAGGGGCACTAGTAAGTTGGAGATCAATCTTGCAGTCTACTGTGACGCTTTCAACTACGGAGGCGGAGTATATGGCAGTGACTGAAGCATTTAAGGAGGCTATATGGTTACAAGGTTTGCTAGATGACTTAGGAGTTGTGCAAGACTAACTGCTTGTGCATTGTGATAGTCTAAGTGCAATTTATTTGGCTAAGAATCAAGTGCATCATGCTAGAACCAAACATATAGACGTACGATTTCACTTTGTGAGAGAAATTCTTGAATAAGAAGACATTATACTTGTGAAGATCGATACCAAAGACAATCCAGCTGATATGTTGACTAAAGTAGTATCTGGGATCAAGTTTCGACATTGTTCGAAATTGATCCACATCCTTCCGGTTTGGTAAAAGGCCCTGTTGAGGTAAAGGTTCTTAGGAAACTGGTGGAGGTCTTCTAGCAAGGCCATTTGGGAGAACTACGGTCGGGTTTGATTCCTATTGAGGATACATAGGAAGCCAGTGATGGTTAAATCGACGTTGGAAGATGTAGATGATTTTATCTATTGATCGTCTCATGCATGAATGCATGATCCGAAGTGGAGAATTGTTGGTAGGATGGTCAAGGACTAGATTAGGAAATCTAGTTGGTTTTGGAAACCAATTGCTAGTGTCCTAAGTATATCAACTTAAGAGGTTTGTCTCTTAGAGTTAAGTTAGGAAACCCTATACTTGTAGGAAAGTAATCCTTATTAAGGAATGTGTCCATCCCTATTGATATGTATAAATAGCCATAAAGAGAACTAGAGAAAACACACCAGAACTAAGTAAAAAGTTCTCTTCTTCTCTGCTTAGGCTTTGTATATTCCAACCTATGCGGTGATATATAAAATTGCTTATTCCTTCCCGAGGATTCAACCTCGTTAAATACTTGTTCTTCGTGTGTGTGTGATTGTGTTCTTGGCGATATTGAGATACCTCGTAGTAGTGCAAACCTAACGCTTTGGCGCAACAAAAATAAGTGATGGGTTTTCTTAGTTTTTTCTTTTTGTGATCTTCTTCTTCATCACTACGGAGAATAAGAAGAGAGAAAGAAGAATAATAGGGTTTTTTTATGATCATCATCCTCATCATGATTTATGAATGAAAAGAGAAGGAGAAGACAATAGATTTAGTTTTTTTTTGTATATGATCATCATCTTCATCATGATTTATGAATGAAAGAGAAGGAGAAGATAATAAATTTAATTTTATAATTCATGGAGGATATTTTATCCACTACAAAAAATAGTTTGATACAGGGTTTTGTTGATTACTATTTTATAACCCGATTTTATCATCTTATGAGCCCTCAAAACCCGATGTTTAGAGCCCTATAATAGGTTTCTACATTTAAAGTCACGAGGAAAATTATAAACCTCGTGACCATTTTGGATTGTTAAGCAATTATTGGGTCATTGCCTAAACTTAAAGTCATGAAATAGATGTTGGTCACAGTGCATACTTGAGTCACAAATTAAATACTGGATCACTATGTAGATTTGTCCCATTAAGCAAATGTCAATTCACTGCGGCTCAAAAGTCTAGTTTTAGGCCACACTACAAATCTTAAGATAAAATTCTTTTTTTATCATTATTATTTTTGCCCAAATCATGGAGGCATATTTTGTATAGATTTTGGGTGGATTACAATTAAAATCTAGGTGACAAACAAATTTAAGGCCACGAGATAAATTATAAACCTCGTAACCATTTTGGATTATTAAGCAATTGTTGGGTCATTGCTTAAATTTGAAGTTATGTAGTAGATCTTGGTCACAATGTCATTTTGAATCACAAGACAATGTCATTTGAAGTTATGTAGTAGATCATGATACAGATTTCAAAAAACTGAAATTTGAACCATAAGGTACACACAAGAAGCCCATTTCGGTTCACATAATTCTTTTTCTTTAATTGAAAAAGAGGTTTCCCTCATAATATTGATAAGAATGGACCATACACACTCTAAGGAGAGATTTGGGTACTGAATACTGATTTTAGATGATGCAACAAATGCTCGGTCAAAATGACAGGGTTTAGATCATAATGTACGTTTTGAATCACATGTTACTATGTGACGCATGACGACCAACTAAAACAATATGATATTTCCAACATATAAGTCTTCAGTGCAAAAGCACCCCCATACCTTAAACATAGTAAATCTTTACCACACTAGTACGCAGTAACGCATTAAATTGACTAGCCAGCTCCTGGTCCAGGGTGTAGACATCTTTTGCCCTTGTTTTCAGACGCTTGTCTATAATATCGTACAACATTGGTTGGTTTTCTTTGCCTGCTTGTAGAATAGCTGTATCCGAAATCCATGGCCATGTAAACAAGAGTAGAGCCTCATCAACAACAAATAAACCAAAGTCAGAGCATAGAGAGTCCAAACCCTATACTATGCATGCCAAGCTTATTAGCTGCAAAATGATGCCGATGTGTAAATTATGGTTGTAGCATAGTCTATAAACCCACCTGAGATGCTGCACTAAGATCTGAACTCTTCTCAACTAAGCTGTCCAGCTTCTCTCCCCTTTCAAGCACGCTGTCAATGGTCTTATGCTGTTTTTAAGACGCACAGTTAACACATGAAATGGGAATTTATACCTCATGAAAGATAGGAATGTACTTGGAGCCCATATATAGCAAGATACTTACAAGGATGATTTTTGTTTCGTCTAATTCCCTCTGAATTTTCAGCAACTTATCAGCCTCAGCAGGATCCTGAAGGGACATGTAAGTAAACCTTACTGGTTACTTCCTCTAACAATGAAACTAGAACTCCCAAAACAAAGTGTCTCGCATGATACTACGTAAACCTTTTTTAGCTGCAATTGGTTCGGCAGTAGAGCTCATTCACTGGAGAAGTGAATTAGAGCAAAAATATACCTGAAATTTGGTTAATGAATCATTTAAAAACTGCCACGGTACAGTTGCATCTGCCTGTGCATTCTTCCAAGTATCCCCAAATATTTTGTGATATTCATCTAGTACCTGCCCAACATTTTTTGTTTTAGCACACATACAGGACCCAAGAACGGACTCACAAGACTGCGCTAAAAACATAACCCAACCTACATTTAAAACAAGAATGGAAAAGCAACAAGATGGAGTATAGGTAGGCCGGTAAGGTACCTTGTTGAGAAGAGAGAAAGCGCTGCGGACAGGGTAGTGATCGTCCATGAAACCAACAGCACACAAACCATTTTGATTGTAAGAGTGCACCTTGTATTCTGCCCATAAATCACATGGTCAATATACTTGCTCAAAAACCAAAACAAAGAATACGAATAATTGATGAACAATGACAAGTTTTCATTTACCTTCGTGCTGGATGGATTGGCGTTGAGCAGGGGAAGTACGTTTCGCAACAGTGCGTCCAAAGAAGACGATGAATTCTTTAACACCGTTCCTCTGGAAATAACCAAACTGGCTTACATCTGATGCATTAGCTAGTATTATCGGATCCGTCTCTGTTGATGACTCTGTATTACTATTATTACACTTGAAAACCAGAAGAGCTGTGATCTTCATTTTACTTCTTTCTACTATTTGGTTTAAGAGTATTGGTCAACTTAGTGATTTTAGAGAAAGAGATTTCTATCTTTTTTTCCTTCTTCTAAAACCAAGGAATGTGAGTGGGAGGATGCCCAATTCCAAAGTAATTCTTCTGCAGAATATGATTCCCACTCCACCAGGGAAAGTGGCAACTACCCCATCTTTTCTCAAATTTCTACCTTTTCAGAACACCAGAAAAGAAAAGCTAACATTTTTAATGTGATGATGGGCCAAAAAATGTAATGATGGGACAAAAAATCTTCTGTATAATGCCTCACGTTAATTCGATACTCCCCTTCATGAGTAAATGTACACATAACAACAAGATTACCATCACTTGGGTTATGTTTAGGGGTCCATTCCAGGCTAGTAGTGACAGGCCAATAGTTACTGGCTTACTGCCGAAGGCCAATTATGTAAAGAACATAAAGATTAGAAAACGCAATGTAATAACAATAAGCATCAGTGTGACAACAATAAGCATTAATGTACAATCATGAGGCAGCAGGACGTAAACTAATAACACACATACACAAAAAGGAGAGGGAATACATTGTGGTTGGAATTTTTCTATTCAAACGAAGAAAAGAACTTCCATTTCTGCAGGTTTTTGGGATGGGGAAATCTCTACGGTTGTTGTTTGCATACTGCACGACCCTTCAAGAGATGACGCTAGACAAATAGAAGGATAATAATACAAAAACGTTTCTTGCCTTAACTTAGTGCTCTACTCTTAGCCTCCTTCCAAACATATAAAGTAAACTCAGATGCTGCAGTTCCGTATTTGGTTAGTATTTATCTCATTCATCCCCTAAAGCCAGCTCCAACGCGTAGTCATCTCTTTCCTGAATAGTAAAGACGAACTTAAAGCCATCAATAAAAAATTTCGAGACTATTACTGAGTTTTTAAGTTGGCATTCACCTGATAAACTCCAATACAATTTTGAAATACAAAAAACAAGTATCCCGTTTGAAAGTATATGTGCTTGACGGAAATTAACAATAGGGACGTGGAAATTCAATCTAGTATGCATGCACTACATATGAATACATTGATGTGCTTAGGATTTACTTACAACTGGTCCTCTGGCGAAATATCTTCCAAATTGGAGCCAATACACCTGCACCATACAGAAGATCCCCATGTTTACATTAAACTAAATTCATAGCATTCAAAAGACTTGGACACATTCAAAACATTCCAAACGAAATTCAGAAAAAAGAGAAACAGTACATTTTATGTACTCTTATTCTGACACAGTAGACATGAATAAAATTGATTATTCCAGATAACATTACCTCGTCTTCGTCCTGGGTTTCAACTTCTATGTCAGAGGACGGAAATCCCACGCAGAGCAAAGCATAACCCTGCATTGGGTGGAACACGCAACACATAGATGAAATTGATATGCTATACAATCACATTTCAACACTCAACTTTCAGCATTCATCAATTGAAGTACGGGAAAGCATAGGAAATCAGTGATCTTAATATTGTTACTAAGATAGAGAGACATACAAATTTTAATTGTGTTAACAAAGTCGTTACGTGTCTACATCAACATGGATACTACTTGTAACTAGCTACAAAATACAGAAACATAACTAGTTATAACCTGATCTTTGAGTTCAGCTGAAATGCCAAGGGCCTCAGGCTGTCTTAATTCTCCCGATTTAATCCGAACTGCACAACTCGTGCAGCAACCTACAATTCATAAAAGCCACACACAAAATTCTAGTCATTACTTATTGATTCCAATTATTACTCAGATTACTAAATGTTACATGAACTGATAATGATTATTGAATTGAACTAGTAGGCCAGAATTACCATGTCTACAAGCAAATGGCAAAGAAATATTCTGAGCCTCAGCAGTATGCAATATATATTGATCCTGCAAGCCACAAAATTTAATATTAGGATTTTCCGTGGTTTATTAACAGCAAAATCGCGAATTGCCCAAACAATGTGGAACTATTAGTTCAGTTAGTACCTCGGGAACGAAGAACTCGTGAACAACACCTCGCTCCCTATCATGAACTGTGACTTTGTGAAGCTGAGAAGTATTAGTTCCACTACTACTACGACCTAGGTCAAATTCGTCGAGATCTTCTCTTGCTGTTGCCACTGCTCTGATTCTGGTGGTACTGTTCTTTTTAGTCTTGTGCATGTTTGATGGAATTGCTAAATGACTACTGTTTCGAATGAAATCATTGCTTGATGATGATGCTGATGACCACTTGTGATAATAGTTGAAATTACTACAAGGGATTCGAAGATCCATCGCCATTTTATCTTTCTCGTTTCTCACTAAAATGAAGAAGAAGAAGAAGAAGAAGAAGAAGAAGAAGAAGGAAGAAAGGATTTTATGTGTGTCCAGAATCCAGATTAGTAAAGCTATCCACAACAACACCACTGCGGACAGGAGTGAGTAGAACCACTTGTTATAGTTCTGACCCGAACCATCAAGTAGGAACCAAAGCATCACATTCTTTTTTTTTTTTTCCTGTGTCCAACAATAATGTGTACCACATACTATCTCCGTATCTTTCACTTTTCCAGAAACGGAGAGAGTATTTTGCAACAGCAAAAATGTAACTCACATGCTAGCATGTTACAAAAAGAACAGACAAGCTCGGTGTAGCAACAAGGATGAACCTAGGCCTGCTATTTGGTGCCATGAACAATGCAAATAAGGAGACAAGTATTTGGGGGTATCATGTCAGATTTTAGAGCGTTCCCAGAGCTGCAAATCTCTTTCAAGTTTTAACCCCTAATAGAGATCACTTCGAAGAAACATCAAACTCAACAAATTACAATTGTATTAATATTATTCTGTTACAGAACATAGAATTCCAATACCATAATAAAGAAACCCATATTTCCATTTAAATAAATTGATAAAAATATAAGCCAGTGCTACATGACTTCTTTGCTTATATGCACAATCGTTACTGTTAGACCCGTCTTAATAAGATTACATTGTCATTGCAGCTTCGTGTGTTTTTTGCAAATACCAACAGCCTTCTGCGTTGAGTACTACTTTGTCTTCATCCAAGAATGATTCAATACCTGAGCTGCAGTTAGCCGCTTTGCAGGATCTTTGCAGAGAATTCGAGTGACCAGATCTTTAGCTGACGGAGATATATTGTCCCAGAGATGAGGAGGATTGAACTGTAATTCACTATCCCTGACCAACTTTAGGGTCGCCATATTGTTCTCACCCACAAATGGTAGAGTCCCGCTAAGAAGTACATAGAGAACAACACCCGCACTCCACACATCCACTGCCTGGTTGTAGGAGGGTTTCCTTTTGACTATTATCTCAGGAGCCATGTAATATCTGGTCCCAGACGTATCGTGAAGCTCTTCTCCCGGTCGAATATATGTCGCAAATCCGAAATCCTCCAATTTAATATCTGGACATTCATCTTTTGTGGTCAAGAAAATATTTTCTGGTTTAATATCTCTATGTACAATTCCTGAATCGTGACAAAGCATGATAACTTTCATTAGTTTCTTGAAAAGAATCTTAGTGTTGCTCTCTGTGAACCTCTGCTTGTTTACTCGTGTATGAAGATCACCACCACGACAATACTCCATTACTATACAAACATGCTTTTCATCTTCATAAACTTTTTTTAAACCCACAACTTTCGGAAACGTTTTTAACGAATTCATGGTCTCAATCTCAAGCTTGACGGAATCAGCCACATATTCAGAACTTGTTTTATCAATGCACTTGCACGCTACATATTCACGGGTAGTTCTATCCTTACACAGATAAACAGCACATCCTGAACTACAATCACCTATTTATTTGACGACTTTATATTCTTTTCTTATAACAGAAGCAGCAGAATAACCAACAGAAGCAGCAGCACCCATTGTTAAGAACCCAAGCAGACGACCTCTCTTCGCTTGTCTTCTCTTTTTTTGTACCCCTCACTGATCTCTATATCTCTCTACTTTACTGCATTCTAATCGAAACACTTTATGACCTCCCTCGTCCTCTATTTATAGGACTACTGCTACATCCGAATAGGAAATCGATTACCAATAAACAGGAAGTCAACCAGAACACAAATTTAGGACTTCCCATGTAAAGTTACTAGAGTTTTCAACAGGGCCCGTAGAGGGTCCACTAATAAGCCCAGTTATCTATACGATGGCCACTGGATTTGGCCTCACCCATAGGCCATATCCAATCTATTAATGACGGATTCCAAATTTGGAACCGGGATCCATTCTAACATGAAATCTTCCCCTTAAAGGCCTTGACAAACTAAGCTTTCACGTTAAACGGTAATGAAATCCTCATTTTTTATTGATCAAAATTGGCCTTTTCCAATGTATAAGCTATGTTGAGGACATTTGGCACAACTTTATTGGTTGGGATATTAAAAATCGGGTTACACTTTGTTTACATCAAGTATTTAACCGTCCGTCAGTAACACCGTCAATAAAAAAGAAGGTGGAAAACACTTATATGAGAGTTTTAATTTAATTAATTTCCTTACACCGTGTTTACACCAAATACTTAACTGTACGTTAGTAACACCGTCTAAGATGGACAATACTTCCGTCAAACCACAGAAACAAATTCCAATACAAATTTTTTTTCACATACAAATCCTAACTCAATTTGATGGAAAAGGAAAACTTAACTTGCCGTGTTTAGAATTTCATGGAAATCTAAACTCTATTTGGAAGTCAAGTACATAATATATTAGTACTCTTATTTTTCCAAATTAATACATAAAGGGAAAAGAACCCACATATTTCACTCATATTTTTTGCGAAAATAAAAGGAATAAATAAATAAATTTTTTTCTCCCACCTATTTAATGCATTCGCGTCGCTGTAAAAAGGCATCGTCACGGGACGGGGCGAAGCTCCACGCGCACTAAATTAAAAATGAATCGCTCCGGGCACAAATCTAGGCATGTGTTAAAAAAATAAAATAATGAACAACCGTCAAATCGATCGGCATATGTTAATGTTTATTCTGATGACAGAGAGTATATATTATTATTGCTGGTGATTACTATATGAGCCATATGGAAGGATAGGTGCACTAATGTCACTACCATAAACAGAATGTTAATAATGATTCTAATAATCTTGTCGGTCTATATGTGCAACATCAAACCTGGGAACCCCCAGACATAGACCGTATCAAAATTAACATGGATGCATCTTTTTTTAAAGCAAATTTAATAAAGGTATGGGACTAATAACTAAAGATCTTGCAGGCCAATGCTATGGATTCAAATGAAGGTATTTCAATGAAGGAATGAATCAAGATCAAGAGATTGAGCAATTGGGATGTCTTGCTTTGCATGAAGGTGTAGAGTGGGAAATCTCGAAGAATTTTGAGAAAGATATTTTTGAGTCAGATAGTGAAGTCCTTGTTAAATCAATAAATGAGGAAACTTCCTAGTTAAATGCCTTGACAAAATAATCCCTCACATTAAACGGTTATGAAAACCCTCGCTTATTTGATTTCCCTGGTTCTCCAACTCCTTGAATTCTTCGTTATTTCAAGTTGTCAATGATTTTGAGCGTGTTCAACTCAGCATCGTTGTTGTTGAAGATCTACAGCGATAACTACTTTGAAAACAAATTTTCTCAATCGTCGTTATACAGAAACATAATATTTTTATCTTCTCCAAAGTTCAATTGTATCACAACTTCGAAGTAATACTACAGTGATATGTTTCTCCTCCTTAGTCAATACTTACATTTTTTGCATAATAAGTGAAACCTATAAATGTTGATTCACTCCCCTTACATAATGATCTGTAAACTTTATGTATGTAGTGCGAAACTAATAATTAATTCTCCTCCTTTTTGTCAATAAAAATTGGCAAAGGTACGAAAATAATGGGATCGTAATGAATTCTAACAAAAGATACTTCAAGACCAAAAAATTACATATCAACTTTAATTTAGATGATATCACAGAGTATGAAATACTTAGTGTCTCATCTAGGAGATTTAAGATACAAGCATCCCCTACATATTCCACATCTACTCTTCTCACAAAGATATAGCAATTAAGCACAAGTTCAAAAAGAACTCTCCCCCATTTGATGTCATTCCCAGGAGAACAACATGAGTGACCTTACTTTAATAAAATAAGGATTTTGTCGGACATTAAAAAATCACATGGATTTGTATCCTAAAGATCGACATAAATTAATCTCAATGCCAGCTACGAACAAGGAGACAATTTAATCGATATGACTCAACATAAGGAAATCTTACGGAGTGGATAATGCAGTAATTATACAGGAGTGTGACCACGAGTAGATCAATACTGCGAAAACTCACAAAGCTTATTCTATTTTTAGTTCATGAAACTTAATAGGTTTAACTTTTGTGCATATATGAGATATCAGTTCAATTCTTAAAAAGTAAATGACACATATATCTTATAAGAATTTGCAATACATATAACCAATAGAGATTAAATACTGCAAGTTCATCTTCCAAAAACTTTAGAGTTTAAATAAATAAATCTAAAAACATGCAAGATGAAAATAGTTGGAAATAGCTTGTGTACTCACAATATTTGCTATACCAAACTTTAGTTATCCTTTTTGAATACAAGAATAAATTCTCATAAGAAGTTTCCTAGTAAATAGAAGAAAACAAAATAAGTTAGATTTTCCATACTTTTCATTGGTATTGAGACCCTTGAATTTGTCATCAACTGTATTCACGATCTCTTCATAGAAAATATCCTCGTTGAGAAGATCACGTACGAAAGATTTTATGAGAACAAATTCATCAGAAACCTTTTTCAACTCAGTTAGTAACATGTCTAGACCTTTTAGGGTATCAACCAGTTCCAGCTTTGCTTCCTCAAATTGTTTAAAAAAATCATAAACAACATTAGCAGAGATCATCTCCAATCAACAACTTCATGATCATAGGCGAAATAGCAATTCACACCAGGAGGATCTTCAGATGGTTCAACAACTTTTTCATCTGCCAGAGTTCTCTTCTTTCCTCTTGTTTCAATACCACCGCAAAAGTTAATAGCTTCTTCCATTGGATGAGAATTTCTCAACACGAGTTAGGTTATATAAACAAGTTTTTAAAAAGGTATTCACTGGGTAGAGAGTCGGTTCATGACCTTTCCTAGAAAATATGGTTTTTTGGAACCTCGAAAAGATGGGTAATTTCTTAAGGTATGCGAACACATTTTTTTTTAGAGAGCACAAAATAATTTTCAATACTGCAATTTTCTACCTTTCTCTATGATATATAAGTTCCTTCTTGAACATAAACATATTCTTAGCTCAATAAAAAGTATGTTTATAGCACAAGAACATAAATTTTCATGAAAGGAAATTATCATTTAAATGCTTGTCTTTTCTGGAGCCTAGCTCAACATGAAATTATAGCACTCTTATCAGATTCGAATTGATATAGAAATACGTAAAGGTTGCAATATGAAAAAGATTATAGCTCATCACTCAAAGCACTATTTGAGACAAATAGTACACCTATTTCACAAAAATTCCTTATCCAGGAGGATTTTTATGGATAAGGTTCCAAGACTTGTGACTAAGTTGCCCACATGTGAGTTGCACACTCACTAGAGGAATGATGTTGTTTCATCCTCGGGACAATAGTCTAAGGTTTCCATCCAAGCTTTGGTTTTCTCACAATAATACTTGTTGGGTCACATGGACGTACGATGACCATGCCCAAGACATTTGTAACATACCAGTGAATCTTTTTTCTATTTGAACCTTTTTCTCCATATTCTTAATTGATCGACCTTTATGAGTTTTCCCTTTTCTTTGTCTAAGAGTTTTATTCAATTGGTGGATAAACAGTGACAGAGTACGATTAATGATATTCTCATCGTTTTCGTCAATTAATTGAGGACTTAGAGATTTATCGTTAACAATTCTACCCACGTTTGAGATGTAACGACTGTCTTTTTTACTAAGTTCTAGATCAAAGATCTTCAACTTTCCAACCAAGGTATTTATGGAAAGTGTTAAAAGGTTATTTACTTCCATGATGGCATGTTTCTTAGACTCATATCTTTCCGGTAAAGATAGGAGAATTTTCATCACAGTATCCTTTTCAGGAATAGTCTTACCTAACGCATAACATACATTAAAAATTTCAGACACTTTGCGATTAAAATCATCAAACGAATCTGTTAGAGCATTGCTCGGTCGAACTCACAATATGTAGTTGTCAAAACTATATCTTGATTTATAGTCTACAATTAATTGAGTCTGGGATTAGAATAGAAGATGTAGTTGAGAAACGGATATCACGGCAGTCATCATTGCGTTCTACCGTTTGAAGGCGAAGATCAACCAAATATTTTGGAGAACTTCTTCAATAAAAGGTAAGTGAAGACTAAACCACCTATATCTCAAGTTATGTTCATCTTTCTATCTATGAGACGATGTCGCATAACTAATTAGACTATCATAAGCATATCAAGAATTGCGAATCAAGTTTATCTTGATAATAAATTCTCGAAATATATGACTAAGCTTAATGAACATTTGTTCATACTTGATGAATTTCGGTTAAGAATAATTTATTGTTCTTAATCAAAATCGTGATTCAAGAATTATCATTCAAAAATAGCCTAGAACAGTGATATGTACCATTGATGTTATTTGGGAATGTTTTGAATCGATTTACAGAGAAATATAGAACTACTGTAAATTCAGATATAAGACAGTATACATACCAGTTTTATAAACTGGGAAAATTGTTACAAGTCTGAAGCCGTATATATACTCAGTACACGTAACAAAGTAGCTATATGTCGATAAACAGATTTTTTGGTACGCATATTTGTGCACACACCTTAAAAAGTCTGTAAACTCGTGAACCCCGATAGGTACGCAAACCAGTACGCGTACTAGAAAAGAACTGTTGGTCCTTGAACCGGTTTCGTCTCCATACCGGTACACACGTACCAGAAAAGTTCGTGAACTCCGAAAATGGTTATTGTCTTAAGGTATCCATACCAGTACACAAACTGGAAAAGTTCGGTGAAATCCATAACTCGGTCATGCCATAAGGTATACATACCGATACACATACTTTGACTTAACTGTTCACAAACAAGTTAAGTATTTATACCTTGTACATCTACTTACCATGTCGATTAAATTCATATGCACATAAGATTATTTCCCCGAGATAATTAGCATTTGAATAATCTCTAAAAGAACTATAGACATATTTGATCACTTAACAGTGACTCAATTAAAAGTCTTAAGTGTTTATGAAAATGCTCAAGCTTATAGTTCAGTTGGCTAGTTTCGGCTAACCATTCATGAACGTTTTCTTTGTACACGGTTCGCCTACGGTTCTTCCTAACCAGAGTGTATATCTTGTTATGTTAATCAGATTCAGAGATTCATTTAACGGTGGATATTTTTTGCTTGGTTCGAAAGCTATCTTAGCTTAACCCTAAAGTAACCTATGCTTTGAAATTTTGTAAAAGGGGAACCTCAAAAAAATGGGATCTTTGAATCCCGACACACTTTTTTGTGTGTCTAGTTGTAAAACTAGAGTCGTGCTCTTCCAGTCTTCCTTAAAAACCCTTCTAGGGTTTAGCAACTACAAAGACTTCATGGGGATTCATGAATCCAGGTCCAGTTATCTTTGATAACTTGTGTATCTTGATCTTGTTCGATTGTGGAGTTACTCACTTGAATAAGATAGATAGAAATCATCAAAGTTCTTTTCTTTTCAGACTTTGTTGATTCCACAAATTTAATATTTGTGAGGTGAATAATAATCTAGGACGCTCTTCGGGAAGCATAAGTCCGGATTTTGAGGTTGGGTAGACTTTGTATATTGCTATCGATTTCCAATCTCACCTTGATCTACGATCAAAAATAAAATCACACATATATGCTTATCTATGGGAGGCAGATTGGTTTAAAGTCTTAATTGAGTTGAATCAACTCTTAGTTGGTGTGACGTCATTTAAGAGAATCATTCGCTCAGAGTCCTGCTGGGATTCAAGAGGCGTAAGGAGCGTGACTGTAACTGAATTGCTACGAGGGTTTTAATTTGGTCTCAATTACATTCCAGTCTGAAGTTAATTGGTAGTAGGCTAGTGTCTGTAGCGGCTTAATACAGTTTGGTGTTCAATCTGTACTAGGTCCCAGGGTTTTCCTGCATAACAAAACTTCTGGTGTCTGTGTTATTTATTTTCCGCATTATATTATTTATCTTTATAATTGAAATATCTCAGCTTGTACGTAAATCAATCAAATTAGATACATCCATCCCAATTTATTGGATACGACTTGATTGATTACTTGGGAAATCGATCTTTGGAATCACCCAAGTACTCTTACACATAAATCAGGTTCACATAATAGTTTTTGTAAACTTTTTGATTATGGGAGAAAGAGATATAAATCTGAATATTATTCCATGATTGAGATTCATTAAGTTGAACTCTCAGAATTGTATTTAGGCTTTGTCCATTCTGGTTGCCTAAGAAAAAGTTGGTGGTGTATTTTGGTACCCCCAATGTTTTCATATTCTTCATCAGACATATGAAGATTTTCCCAGTCAGAATTTAGGTTTTGAATCCTAGCTTATTTTTCTGAGGTATCTCATTCAAATACGGTTTCTAAGATATCCCAAGCGTCTTTAGACTTAGTGCACAAAGTCACGTGGTACTGAAGATGTTGGCTTATGGCGTGAATAATATCATTTAACCCGTTAGAATAATGCTTTGCACCACTTATCTCGGTTTCACTAAATTCTGCTAAATCTTTCTCAACAGTGTTTCCGTCTCTAACAACTGTCGGAAGATTGTATCCTTTAATTACAAGTTTCCATGTATGAAAGTCACGGGCATATAAAAAGGAACGCATAGCAATTTTCCACCATAAGTGATTTGTGCCATCATAGGCTGGTGGTACGTTTATCGAGATTGCACTTCTGTCCTCATAGTCAGATTTCTTCAAACACAGACTTATAAGGTCTTAGCGTGTTTGCCTGTTCTGATATCAATTGAAAATACTGGGGGTACCAAAATATACCACCAACTTTTTCTTAGGCAACCTGTATGGACTAAACTCAAATACAATTCTGAGAGTTAAAATTTAATGGATCTCAATCAAAAATTGTATTAAGAGTTTATATCTCTTTCTCTCACAATCAATACGTAAACGGAAACAAGTCCATGAACCTGATTATACCGTGAGAGTACTTGAACGATTACACATATCAATATTGTTAGAGAACTGCTCGGTAGAACTCGCAAGCGTTGCTATCTCAATCTTGTTGTCAAGTTTAGTTGCCAAAACTATATGTCTTGATTTCTAGTCTACTCATAGCTAAGTCTTGGAGTAGGATATAAAGTGTAGTTGAGCTTTAGACTCCATGGAGATCATCATACAAATACGAAGAACTACTAAAGGAACTGGTGGACCTTCATCGACTAAAATGTATGTGGAGACTTGAACTTATCTATCATTCAAAAGTCTATCTACTCTATCTCCTATCTTGAGAAAAAACTCGTATTGCTATATAGACTTTGATTATACACATTTGCTATTTCGAGCCGAGTTTATCTCGCTTATCTATTTCTCGAAATATGTGTTGGTAATCTTTCGATTTATCCAAGTTCATCTTTACTAGTGACGAAAGTCATATTAAGTTTCAATTACTTGAAAATTGCTTTGACGAAAAATGGTTTGTGAACAACAACTATATAACGTCCTCAGAATGTTTCAATGATTGAGATGAGAGTTTAGAATATATAACCATGGTTGGATATAAACATTGTGTGGTAACTCATATGTGTGTAAGTCCTTATTCCTTGAACCAAAGTATGCGTACTTTGCTGCTCAGGAAAACCGGAACTAAAGTCCGTGTACCAGTACTTGTACTGTCGGAAGTTCAAATCTCGTGAATTTCTGTTGGAGTTTGTGAACTTAAAACAAACTTATTCCGGGTACTTGAGTCCGCGTACCAGTATGCATACTTAAGTTGGTTATTTTCTAAAAAAGATTATTCGTGATCTTAAACTTATATAAACTAAGGAATGCATATTTGCAAACCGTGGCTATAAGGTTCATGAATCGATTCGAGTGAATCAAATTGATTTTGCTTCGATTGTGTATTGTATACTTCTATAATATCTAAGCAATTGAACAACTCTCTAACTAGTTCATTTGAGTCATTTGAACTAGTTGAGGTAAAGAAGAATATGGTTGATATGAAAGTGATCATATGGCTAACCATTTGGTTAACTACTGCTGAACCAACTAAATGTACATGTTTGGGTACGGTTACACAAACCTAAATAAACATGCATTTCATTTGTGTATAACAAGCCAAGTTTCGATCTAACAGTTGAAAGATATTAGCTTGAATCTAACCAGGTTTTCATCTAAAGGTGAATATTGAATGCTTTGTTACTAAGATAACATTGATAGCAAACCCTGATTTGAAATACTGTATAAAGGGGAACTTTAGAAACTGGAAAACCTAATCCCCACACCTCCTGTGTGATACTAGTTGTATTAGATAGAGTTTATTCTCCTCTAACCTTAGGTTTCTATTGAAATCCTGTAGGTTAACGACTTGAATACTTCATTGGGATTTTGAAGCCAGACCGATACTACTTTTCTTGTAGTTGTGTGATCTGATCTTGTTGTTTCTATCGTACTAAGTACAATCGTAAGATTGGCTTGAGATTGATTTCTCCGATAGGCAAGATATCAAAGAAGTCACAAATATCTTCGTCTCATCGTTTGTGATTCCGCAATATCTTATTTCATTAGTCGATTAAGATTATTGTGAGGTGATTGATAATTCTAGGTTGTTCTTCGGGAATATAAGTCTGAGTTATCAATTGGTTCATGTTCACCTTGATTTATCAAAAGACGGAACAAAAACTCGTAGGTATTTCCGTGGGAGATATATTTATCTATTATCGTAGACGTTTCTGTGTGATACAAATTTGTTTATTAAAGTCTTCGACTTTGGGTCGTAGCAACTCTTAGTTGTGGGTGAGATCACTAAGGGAATCAGGTGCGCAGTATCCTATTGGGATCAGAGATGTAAGGAGCGCAACTGTACCTTGGATCAGTGTGAGATTGATTGGGGTTCAACTACAGTCCATACCGAAGTTAGTTTGTAGTAGGCTAGTGTCTGTAGCGGCTTAATACAGTGTGTGTTCAATCTGGACTAGGTCCCGGGGTTTTTCTGCATTTGAGGTTTTCTCGTTAACAAAACTTCTGGTGTCTGTGTTATTTCTTTTCCGCATTATATTTTGTTATATAATTGAAATATCACAGGTTGTGCGTTGAATCGATCAATTGGGAAATCCAACATTTGGTTGCTGATCGAAATTGATTGATCCTTGAACACTGGTCTTTGGTACCGTTCAAGTGATTTCTCTTGTATTCAATAGACTCGCAAATTTCTATTTGCTTGAGTAAGAATTGAATCGAGAAAGTGAGATATAACTCTTTAATATACTTTTATTAAGATTGAGTCTGACTGTCTAGTTGATTCTCTTAAAAGTATATTGGAGTTAGTCCATACAGATTGCTAAGCGAAATATTGGTGTGGTTGTTAGACCCCCACTTTTTCAATTGGTATCAGAGCAGGCAAACACGTTTAAAGACCTTACAAGTCTGTGTGTATAGTGATCTGACCATATGGAAAGTAATCTCTCTGATAACGCAACATCAGATCAGAGTTCCTCTGAGATGTTTCAAAATCCTGAGACATCTAAGAAATCTCTTGTTTCTGCCTCTATGTCTGAATCTGACTTCAACTGGGAAAAGTGTCTTGATGAAAAGTTGGATGATCTTTTAGATGAGAGTGATTCTGAAGAAGGACAAACTATTGATGAGGAAGTCTCTCAATATATCAGGCTGTTCGACCATGATTTGAAAGAAAAGAAGTCAACAACTTGCTTGAGAAAATATTTGGCACATCTGTCAAGAAAACAGAAAGATGAGAAAACTCTTTAAAGGTTATGATTGTGGATATAAACTGTTACAATCTACCGTTAAATATCGAGATGAAGACTTACGCTCAAAAAGGTCTGAGTGTGACAAACTTCTTCAAAATATCTTTGTGTTGAAAGAAATACTTGCGGAATCTGAAGAAAGATATGACTCTCAGATAAAATATTTTAATGACAGAGAACTCAATCTCCTCGCCAGAGAAAAATCATTGGATACTGAACTCGTTGCTGCTCTTAATAAGGTAAAATCACTGGAAGAAAATCTGAAAAGATTTTATTCTAGCTCTACAATTATCTTCTATGCTTGGAGCATATAAAGAACATCGTGATACACGTGGTCTGGGCTATAAGGGAATAAACGCTCCAAGTACTGGTAAGATTAATTTTGTTCATGCTAATGAAAACTCTTCATGTGAAAAAACTTTTCAAGCAGCAGACAGTCTTAGGAACAAGGATTATAGTCCTTCAAAATTAACTCGCATGAGAACAGTCAAGAACAAATCCTTTAATTGATATTATGCGGAAATAAAGGGCATCTTGAACGAAGATGTCGTTTTCGACTGAGGAATGAGAATCTTCATAACATTCTTGCATGGATGTCTAAAGAAGTAATTAAACCTTTCTCTCACATTGTTGGAGTAAAAGGCAGTATCTGCAATCAAGAAAAATGCTGTGATGAGTCATTTCTAGATTATGATGTTGAGACAAAAAATGCCTACAGTTGTAGAAGGAAGAATGTCAGGTGGACAAATGACTCTTTAAATTACTCTGAGAAGAACAAAAGGAATAGTAGAAAGAAAATCCAAATTCATTATCTCCTTTTATAGAAGACAGTGAACCCGAGGTGTCTACTCCAAATTTCATTCGTATCAATAATCGAGTCTTCGAGCTCAAGATCAGCATAAACATACTCAAACGGAGCATCAAAAAGGCAAGGAAAGCAGCAGGTTCAGGTATTTCTTGTTCCCCTCTGGTTAAATCTCCTTCTACTAATCCTAGTGATTTGTATGAAAATCTTCAAGAAGGAAAGAGAGAAGAAGTCAATATGCTTGATGAGCAAAAAACTCATCAAAATACAACATGACTACTCAATATAACATCCTTCTTCTAATAAGGAAGGATGCTTATAATTCTCAAGAAACCTGTATGTCTTGAGAAAGTAGTTGTTGTTATATTTCTTTTCTTTTACAAAACGATGATCATTAAACTGTTGAGCCTTGCTCCACCACTTTACATGATGTAATGTTTTTTTTGATCGTTCACTCTTGAGAAGAGTTTCTTGTTGATTGCCTTGATTTTCAACGATTCTCTTATGATCTCTTGAACTAAGAAGGTCATCCCTTGTTTAGAATGATTCTTGAGTTTGTCAAGATCCCTTCTAAATTTAGCTCCATTATTCTTTTGGTCTCGTACCAAGGTTGTAACGATAAGTGCACGTTCACCGGACCCACACAGAACGTATATGAGTATCCCTAGGGTTTTCTTAAGAAACACTCATATATATATATATATATATATATATATATATATATATATATATATACATGTATCATGCTCAGTTTTGGTACATACACGTTCTGTAACGTCAAAAGGTTCATCTGATTTCTGTGCACACAATGGATGGATGCAACAAGGAAGACAATGTTGAGAAGGGCCAGCCTACCGAGTTTCACGAGAACCCTATTTTCGTAACATGCTATCATGCTGTTGATCATGAAAACAAACTACCAGTTCAGATGTCATCACAACTGGTGGGAAACCTTCTTCGAGATTTTGAGGTCGTTCGTGAACAACTCGGAATTGCAACAAGGAATCTTGCTTTTCTGAAAAACAAATTGAAGAAAGCAACTGATGAGATCGTCCATGTCCAATCTTTAGTTGCTGACCGCGTTTAATTTTTTTTCAAATCATGTTCCCTAAAGTGTTAGTTGTCTAGTAAGTCTTCTGATGAGAAGTTTATTTCTTGTTTTGTTTATAAAAATAACTGGAGTTTGGAATAGCCATTATTGTGATTACACATAGCTATGTCCAACGTTTTCATCTTCATTGTTTTTAGGTTTATTGGTTTAAATTCTAAAAATTTGTTTGGAAGATGATTTTTGCAGTATTAATATTTATGGTTTTATATATTGCAAGTTGTTATGGGATATGTGTGTTTGCGTCCGTGAACTATGACTGTCCCATACCTTGTCAAAAGTTAAGTCTTTCATATGTCGATATGCATGTATTGACGAAGGAATGAATGGACTTTTGACATTACAAAAGTATTAAGCCTATTATATGTCATTATGCAAATATTGATGGAAAATAGGATGAACTTTTGTTTACGAGGATTATTTCTATTGTATATCATTGTGCAAATAGTGATGGAAAATAGAATGAATCCTTGTCTATTCCGCAGTATTGATCTTCCCTGATCCACATTTCTATGTATATACTGTGCGGCTCCATAAGTTCTCTTATGTTGAGCATTTCCAATTAAATTAATCATCAGTTTTCCTGTGGTTAATTTAATTGAATATTTTGGATTCAAATTCATATTCGTATATGATTTTTTATGTCCAAAGAAATCCTTCTTTTCTTGTTA
This sequence comes from Papaver somniferum, assembly GCF_003573695.1. Classification (NCBI taxonomy): domain Eukaryota; kingdom Viridiplantae; phylum Streptophyta; class Magnoliopsida; order Ranunculales; family Papaveraceae; genus Papaver; species Papaver somniferum. The sequence goes on along the minus strand of NW_020622934.1, from coordinate 13,632,147 downwards.
AAGTAAGGTCGCTCTTGTTGTTCTTTCGGGAATGATGATAGACGCATTTATGTGTCTATTTTCATCTCTATTGTGCATATTGTTAGTACCCATTATTGTACTTATTTTTGGTATTTTATCTCTTTGTAGGTGTTTTTGGAGAAATAAGCTTTTGCGGCGAAATTGGCTCGAAAAGTTGTTAAAGGCACCTGGGAGGACATTTGCTATTCGGACTCTCGCTTTGGATAAGGGGAAACCCATTTCTAGGCATGTGCTAAAGGGACACCGAGACTGGATAAGGGGAGGTCAGTTTCACAGAATTTTGGCGGGAAACTGGTTTCATGCATGCTATCACTGGCAGATTTTCAACTCGATTTTTGGACGAGTTTTATGGAGATTCAACCTCTGTTTTTCGTTGGGATGGACTTGTTACTTCATAACAGGGCTGGTAGAGGTGATTTGAAGGGCCATAATTGGCTGGATAAGCCGTGAAAGGGGAAGAGAGCTAAACAGGGAAGAAGTCCGATATTGGGTCCTGTTTGAGTCGAATTTGGAGTCCCAGCGTGACTAGAGTGCAGATATACATTCATATAGATTCTACTATATCTAATTAAGAGTTTGGGATAACTTGGGAACTCACAGAAGCCGCGTAAGAAGACTTGGGAAGAAATTATCGTGACCTGCTGCCAAAGAAAAAAAAGATAAACCAAAAGATTTCGTGAAGATTTGGTGGTCCTGTTGTGTATAAAAGAGGTTATCGCAAGTCATAAAAAAAAAAAGAAAACCCTAGGGAGAAGTTGAGAGCCTCAGAAAAGTGTAAACAATCAACATCCAGAAACCTCTTCTGCTGCTGCTGCCGCCATTGAAGAAGCTTGAAGAACACGAAGAACAGAGACCTAAAGGCAGTCGTTCCTCAACAGTATCAGCGACAGTGGAAGGACGGTCTTAGAAAACGGAGACAAAAGCAGTTTCTTTGTATCGTTTATCTGTGACACTTTCTGTGAGTCTTAAACTTCCTGTTTTAGTACTTCTTCATCTTTTAATCAACTTTTTGGCTATAATCATGTATCTTGAGCAAGTTATTAATATGAGGAGCTAAACCCCATTGCTGAGGCGATAGAGGAAGCTATTTTTCCAATAAAGAGTGGTATTTTCTATTTATCTTATTTATTGCAAATATTAATATGATTATTTTGCCTTGAATGATAATTGTTTGAATGATTTTAGTTAAGCGATTGTGATTTCTTTTGATATAGCATGCTTAGCTTAGGTTTTGATGCTTTATGCTCTGGATTTACAGTTGTTATTTTGGAAATCTACTTGTTGCAATAGTTTAGAATCGAATTAAACGGAAAAATTGCATAATATAAGTATTGAATTTAATCACTTTGACTTTGGAAAAATAGTGGAATCTTAAGCCTCAGTGTTCTTTTATTATTGTTATCATATATCTCTGAGTTTTCTATTTAGTTTTGAACTTAAGTCTAAAAAAAATCCTTCACAAGTTCGAGTTTGAACGATACTCTATTTACCACAATCTACAATCACATAAATTTTTGGCGCCGCCGACGCGGATTTGCTTTTAGGGTTTTTAGACTTAGTTTTCTTTTATTTATTTATTTTTTTTTTAGGTTTTTTTTTAGGTTTTTTGTTTTTTTTTACGTTTTTGGGTATTTGTCTTTTGTCTACAGGTATTGAGCCAAGGAGTTTGGTGATTTCGTAAAGACTGGAACTTAAAGCATAAAGACCTGGAGCAAAAGATTAAAGCGAAAAGAACGGAAAAGAAGACAATTTCTTTTTAGATATTTTTTTTTAGGGTTTGTTTATTTTTCTTTATTAAAAAAAAAGAAGAGAGAGAGAACTGTATTAGGGTTTGCTATTTTTGTAATTTTTTTCTTTTCTTTTTGGACACTTGGACATTGGACTTTGGACATTATTATTTTTAAACCCTAAGGAAGGGTTGGTTTAAATACAAACTGTGTGCAGGGAAGGACGGTGATTACGATATCATCTCGGCCCCTCGGGTTCGTACATAACATAGGAGTTGTGGCCCGAGTCGACTTCAGCGGTTCTTCGCCCGTCTGGTACGGGAGGTAAGTATTTCGAAACACCCGCGAATCCCCTGTCAGCGGGTTTACTGTATTCCTTAAGGTGAATATATGCTGAGGACTTGAATACGGTTGCTTTTAATTCCTAGTAAAGGGCAAGGACTGGCCATACAAGATAAGGGTTCGGATTTCATCACCGTTCTCTTCTTGCCCGCCTTAGGAACACGAAACCAAACGCGAACCTAAGCCTAAAATTTTGACTAGAACGAGACCTATAGTGTAACGATCTTAATAGTAAAATCGTTCGAAGAATATTGGTTACTCTTTTGAGCATACTTCGAAGTTCTTGACGGTTTCTGTGAGTTGAATGCGTGACTGCGCCGCCTTGTAACCGGTGAGGCCTTGGGTATCAAAGCTCCACTGAGCTTCCCTCGCCTTGATTCAACTTACTTTGACTCGGATTGATTCCAGAGGGGTTTGCTCAGATTGTAACGAGTTCCTTTTCGAAAGAATAGAAGCTGGTCTAGTGACAATCTAAGTGGAGCCATCATGCTTTTTGTTTTCTAGAAATTTAGGTTTGATTTGGTTGAGTCAGCCTTGTTTTGTGTTTGCATATAATTCCCTTCCTTATTTTGTTGCATGCCTGAACGTAAAAGAGACGCCCTAGGTAGATTTGTTAAAGACAAACCTAGTAGTTCTAAGCGTCTTGATTACCTCAATTTAGAGAGTCCGATTCGTGAAGACTCCGTTTTTGAACGTCCGTTTGAAGAGAAAATCCATGATAGTCCAATAGCGCCAGAAATGGCAACTTTGAAATCCTTGTTGAATCCTACTAGGACTACTCGTCCCTCGTGTATCAAGTTACCTGAAACTGAAGCAAATTATGAACTTAAGCCTGGAACCTTACAGTTGCTCCCAATCTTTTTAGGAAAAGAAAATGAAAACCCCTATTTCCATGTTAGGGACTTTGAGGAAATTTGTAGTACCCTGAAAATTAGAAACCTTGATGATGATGATTTAAAACTCAGGTTATTCCCCTTTTCCTTAAAAGATAAAGCCAAGTCGTGGCTGTATAGTTTGGGTTCCTAATCAATTGAAACCTATGAACAACTTACATCCGCCTTTTTGAACAAGTTTTTCCCTAGGCACAAAACCTCGTCTATTAGGACGCAAATCTGCACGTTTACACAACGGGAGGGAGAATCTTTGTATAGGTATTTGGAAAGGTTCAATGATTTATTATCCCAATGTCCTCATCATGGTTTAGAAAAGGTTAGGTTAGTTCAGATACTTTATGAGGGTTTAGATTATCCCACCACAACTGCAGTAGAGTCCATGTGTACAGGTGGGTTTGAAAACCAAACAGTTGATGATGCGGTGACATATTTGCATGAAATCGCCGAAAAGACCCAACAATGGGAAAGCAATAGGGTACCCCAGAAAATAATTCTTCTAGGAAGAGGAAACATTAATAGGGTAGAAGGAAGCTTTGAATCAGATGCCAAAATTGCTGCTATAGCGAAAAGGTTAGAAGCTTTAGAAGTGGGTCACACTAGTGGTAGATTGGAGCCTTTTTGGGACGGCCAGAATAATGAAGAGCAAGCCAATGCTCTCTATAATAACACTAGGTATGATAACCGTCAGAAGTTTGACCCATATTCAGAAACCTATAATCCTGGCTGGAGAAACCATCCCAACCTTTCTTGGTCTAAGGGCCAGAATCAAGGTCAGTGTAGTAACTCTCAAGCTCCCCCAGGTTTTGGCTATACTAAGAATCCTTCAGCCCCGACACAGTTTCAGAACCCTCCGGATAAGAAGATTATGAGTTTAGAAGAGTCTCTTGCTTTGTTAACTCGTAACACTATGCAGTTTCAGCAATCTGTTGCTCAAGGTATAGAAGAAAATAAGAGAATAGGCCAGGCTAACTCTCAGGCTATTTCCGAGTTGAAAACCCAGGTTAGCCATATAAATCAGTCTTTAAGAGAAAGAGGTAAGTTTCCTAGTCAAACTCAACCCAACCCTAGAGGATCTCATGAAGTAGGTGCCCAACCATCGAATCAGTTGAATGCTATTAGAACCCTCAGGAGTGGTAGAGTAGTAGACAATCAGGTAAACATGCCCGATAGTGAACATACTGTAGTTCACCCCTCAGGATCTCATCCCTCAAGACCGCTAACTGAGGGGACTGATAAAATAAGTAGGTGCCCAACCATCGAATCAGTTGAATGCTATTAGAACCCTCAGGAGTGGTAGAGTAGTAGACAATCAGGTAAACATGCCCGATAGTGAACATACTGTAGTTCACCCCTCAGGATCTCATCCCTCAGGACCGCTAACTGAGGGGACTGATAAAATTTCCAATGATGCTGACTCGGTTCCTGAGAGATCTGATCCTGTTCCTAGAACCCCATTTCCCCAGCTATTAGCATCAACAAAGAAGGAATCGAACTTTAATGACATATTGGAGGTTTTTAAGCAAGTTACCATAAACCTTCCTTTATTATATGCAATTAGGCAAATTCCTGCTTATGCCAAGTTCCTTAAGGATATGTGTACGCGAAAGAGAAAAACTTAGGGTCCATAAGAAAGCCTTTTTAGCTAGTCATGTAAGTTCAATCATTCAGAACACTACCACTCCAAAGTACAAAGACCCAGGTTCCCCAACCATTGCTTGCACAATAGGTAAACACCGGGTAGAAAGAGCTTTACTTGACTTAGGAGCCAGTGTGAACTTACTGTCGTACCATGTGTACTTACAGCTAGGTCTTGGTGAAATGAAACCTACTCAGATAACACTGCAGTTAGCTGATAGGTCTGTCAAAATTCCTCGAGGAGTTATCGAGGATGTTCTTATTGAGGTCGACAAGTTTATTTATCCTGTGGATTTTGTGGTCTTAGATACCCAACCTGTCCCTGACCCAGAGAACCAGATACCTGTGATTTTAGGTCGCCCATTTTTAGCTACGTCTAATGCGATCATAAACTGTCGAAATGGTATTATGAATCTATCTTTTGGTAATATGACTATTGAGTTAAATATTTTTAATGTCAATAAGCTACATTCTGAGCTAGATGACACGTGCATTGAAGAGGTGAACATGATAGGAACCTTAGTTCAGGAGTCATTACCAAATATCGCATCATAAGATCCATTAGAGAGTTGTCTAGCCCACTTTAACATGGATTTCGACGAAGATAGCAACATTGAACAAGTGAATTCTATGTTGCATTCTATTCCTATGTTAGATACTGATAAATGGAAAGCTAGGTTCGAACCATTACAAGCTTTTGAGTCTACCTTAATCCCTTGTTTAGAAGAGCCTCCTAAGTTGGACCCTAAATCTGCATTCTTAGGGCCATCTAAGACTTTTCCTGTGATTATAACATCCGATCAGGACAGCAGGACAAAAATCGTGCTTCAAGACAATAAAGAAACTCTAGGGTTGACCATACAGGATATGAAACAAATAAGTCCTACAACTAGTATACTTCAAAAGAATTTAGAGGATGAACCACCCCATTATAATTCAGAGAAAGCAATTGACCTTTTTCAGGAACCTGATGGTCTAGAAGTTAGGAATAATGTGACTAGTCTATTTAGAGACACCCAAAATTCGAAGTTTGGGGGTAGTGATCGTCAAATAGAAGTCCCTAACTTGGGACTCGAGCCTACTGCATATGAGGTATCACTTGAGTCTATTCAGACTCCTCAACCTGATCCTCCTGATACTATCCAGGAGGAAATCCAGCTATTAAAGTCCCGTTTTTCGGATGATTCTATTTTTCAAGACACTCATATGAAGCCCAATCCAGTTGTCTTGCAAGAAACTTTCAATGAGGTTGTGCTCCTTATGTTATTTTTTCTGATCCTGTGCAGTTGTTTCATATTAGTGGCAGTTTTATTTGGTTTTGATGACCCACAATTATTTCGACTACTGATATATGATTTGAAAGGTAACTAGCCATTTTATGAAACTTGATGTCTGGCTGAAGACTTTAAACTTAGCACTTCTTGGGAGGTAACCCAATATTCATACGACACGGTAATATATTTCCTTATCTCTTTTGCTTCAAATGGTAACTGTTTCTCCTTGTTCATGCTTTTAATTTTATCTTTAGAACATGGAGGACAATGTTAGATTTAAGTTTGGGGGTATGGGAGAAACTTTTTAGTTGCAGTATGAATAAATAAACTCCAGAGCTTAGAAATTTATGCCTATTTAGGATGGCACTAACCAATCTAAGTGGATGGAAGCATTTTGGTTGTAGGAGTTGAGGAACCAATCTGATTAGATGGCAACATCTAGAAGAGTCTATTCATAAAAGCACAGAGCTCAGGTGTTAGAAATAACATGATAGTTTCACCATATCTCGTTGAGTCTTTTTCACTTCTATTTTTATTTTATTTTTTAAACTATGTTACTCTAAGTGATTAGGTGGGGCTCACGATTCAAGTTGTTACCAATACTAGGGTGAATTAGAGTGATTGAGATACCATGAAAGAAAAAAAAAAGTTGAA
>NW_020622934.1:13610064-13625424 GCF_003573695.1 Papaver somniferum | reverse complement strand
GTTGAAAAAAAAAAAAAAAGAAGAAAAAAAAAATAAAAAAATTTGAGACCAGACCATTTGACCAAAAGGAATAAATTCAATAAAGTCGACCACTGGTACCCTTGTATATGCCAGTGTGTTGATATTAGTCAGACTGGTATCTCAATCCATTAGGATAGGTTCATTTTGGCGGAGGCCTTCAGACAGATATGGGAAACGTCGTTCACTTAGTAAACATCAAAACCATCTATGTTTTTCTATATCCATCTCTTAATCTATCCATGTGATTAGTTTTGACTCCGGATATTGATGTCCATAGTGCGACTATCTGAGTAGAGCTCTGTCACTTTATATGAATTTTAGTATGCTTGAGTGCAAACTCGTGTACAACAATTGGAATTTCGCATCAGGGTACTTCTTCCTGTAGTCAATAAGTATGCCAACCAAGGAGATTCTTTAGTGCCTTCCAAGGTTTTGCGTAGATAGCTAAGGTCTGGAGTACAGGTTTTGTGGGTATATCTCTTGTAAGCCCTCCCGAGACTATAACTCGGCCACTAGGGCCACCTAGGGGTTTAAAGGCTTATTGCATACGCTAAATGCAATCGACGATGCCTACGACAGTGAGTTAGGATTTTATTTTGTAGTTTTGATTTGCTCGGGACCAGCAAATAATAAGTTTGGGGGTATTTGATAGACGCATTTATGTGTCTATTTTCATCTCTATTGTGCATATTGTTAGTACCCATTATTGTACTTATTTTTGGTATTTTATCTCTTTGTAGGTGTTTTTGGAGAAATAAGCTTTTGCGGCGAAATTGGCTCGAAAAGTTGTTAAAGGCACCTGGGAGGACATTTGCTATTCGGACTCTCGCTTTGGATAAGGGGAAACCCATTTCTAGGCATGTGCTAAAGGGACACCGAGACTGGATAGGGGGAGGTCAGTTTCACAGAATTTTGGCGGGAAACTGGTTTCATGCATGCTATCACTGGCAGATTTTCAACTCGATTTTTGGACGAGTTTTATGGAGATTCAACCTCTGTTTTTCGTTGGGCTGGACTTGTTACTTCATAACAGGGCTGGTAGAGGTGATTTGAAGGGCCAGAATTGGCTGGATAAGCCGTGAAAGGGGAAGAGAGCTAAACAGGGAAGAAGTCGGATATTGGGTCCTGTTTGAGTCGAATTTGGAGTCCCAGCGTGACTAGAGTGCAGATATACATTCATATAGATTCTACTATATCTAATTAAGGGTTTGGGATAAGTTGGGAACTCACAGAAGCCGCGTAAGAAGACTTGGGAAGAAATTATCGTGACCTGCTGCCAAAGAAAAAAAAGATACAAAAGATTTCGTGAAGATTTGGTGGTCCTGTTGTGTATAAAAGAGGTTGCCGCAAGTCATAGAAAAAAAAAGAAAACCCTAGGGAGAAGTTAAGAGCCTCAGAAAAGTCTAAACAATCAACATCCAGAAACCTCTTCTGCTGCTGCTGCCGCCATTGAAGAAGCTTGAAGAACACGAAGAACAGACACCTAAAGGCAGTCGCTCCTCAACAGTATCAGCGACAGTGGAAGGACGGTCTTAGAAAACGGAGACAAAAGCAGTTTCTTTGTATCGTTTATCTGTGACACTTTCTATGAGTCTTAAACTTCCTGTTTTAGTACTTCTTCATCTTTTAATCAACTTTTTGGCTATAATCATGTATCTTGAGCAAGTTATTAATATGAGGAGCTAAACCCCATTGCTGAGGCGATAGATGAAGTTATTTTTCCAATAAAGAGTGGTATTTTCTATTTATCTTATTTATTGCAAATATTAATATGATTATTTTTCCTTGAATGATAATTGTTTGAATGATTTTCGTTAAGCGATTGTGATTTCTTTTGATATAGCATGCTTAGCTTAGGTTTTGATGCTTTATGCTCTGGATTTACAGTTGTTATTTTGGAAATCTACTTGTTGCAATAGTTTAGAATCGAATTAAACGGAAAATTGCATAATATAAGTATTGGATTTAATCACTTTGAATTTGGAAAAATAGTGGAATCTTAAGCCTCAGTGTTCTTTTATTATTGTTATCATATATCTCTGAGTTTTCTATTTAGTTTTGAACTTAAGTCTAAAAAAAATCCTTCACAAGTTCGAGTTTGAACGATACTCTATTTACCACAATCTACAATCACATCAAATGACATTTTATGGGGGACAGTTCTTAATTGAACTTGTGCTTAATTGACAAATCTTTGTGGGGAGTGCGGCTGTGGAATATTATAGGGGTTATCCTGTATCTTTATAAACTCCTTGATGAAAGCATTTAGCTTCGGCTATATGATTGCATTTAAAAAGTTGATATGTGCTTTCTTTTGGTCATGGAATGTCTCTACATAAATTTCATTAGGATCCCACTAGTTTTCGTACCTTTGCCAATTTTATTGACAAAAAGGGGGAGAATTAATGTGTAGTTCATACTACAAATACATATGGTTTTCGGATCATTATGTAAGGGGGAGTGGTTCCCATGTGAGATGGAGTATTGAATAAGGGGGAGTGATACATATCACCATAATATTGTTATCGAAGTTGTGATACAATTGAACTTTGATGATGTGTGAAAAAGCGGGGGTCTAACAACACCACCCCATATTTCGCTTAGCAATCTGTATGGACAAACTCCAATATACCTTTTATGAGAATCAACTAGACAGTCAGACTCAATCAATGAAAAGTATATCGAGCAGTTTATATCTCAATCTCTCGATTTAATCTTACTCAAGCAAACTGCGAGTCTCGATTAAAGAGAGACAAACTTGGATGGTACCAAAGACCAATATCCAAGGATCAATCAATATCAATCAACAACCGTTAGGTCGGACTATCCAATTGATTGATCTAACGCACAACCTGTATTATTTCTATTATATAAACAAATATAATACATAAATAAATAACACAGACACCAGAAGTGTTGTTAACGAGGAAACCGCAAATGCAGAAAAACCCCAGGACCTAGTCCAGATTGAATACACACTGTATTAAGCCGCGACAGACACTAGCCTACTCCAAGCTAACTTCGGACTGGACTGTAGTTGAACCCCAATCAGTCTCCCACTGATCCAAGGTACAGTTGCACCCTTACGCCTCTGATCCCAGCAGGATACTATGCACTTGATTCCCTTAACTGATCTTACCCACAACTAAGAGTTGCTACGACCCAAAATCGCAGGCTTTATCAATAAACAAATCTGTCTCACACAGACAAGTCTATCAAAGGATCAATCTGTTTCCCAACGAAAAACCCTAAAGTTTTTGTTTCGTCTTTTGATATAAAATCAAGGTGAACAGAAACCAATTGATAATCCGGTCTTATATTCCCGAAGAAAAGCCTAGATTAATCAATCACCTCACAACAATCTTAATCGTATGGTAGCGAAACAAGACGTCTTGGAATCACAAATGATGAGACGAAGATGTTTGTGATTACTTTTATATCTTTCCTATCGGAGATATAAAATCTCAAGCTAATCAATCTGATTGTACTCGTACGATGGAAGATGCAAGATCAGAACACACAACTACGATAAAAGTAGTATCGGTCTGGCTTCACAATCCCAATAAAGTCTTTAAGTCGTTAACCTGGTTTTAGAAGAAGAAACCCAAAGGTTAAAGGAGAACCGACTCTAGCACGCAAACTTGTATCACACATAAGGTGTGGGATTAGTTTTGCATAAATCTAGATGTCTCCTTCATGTAGTCTTTCAAATCAGGGTTTCGCCTTGCTCACAAAGCAAACCTATCCACGGTTAGATGAAAACCTGATTTAGATTCAAGCTAATATATCTCAACCGTTAGATCGAAATCTTAGCTTGTTATACACAAATGAAATGAACGCACCTAGGTTTGTTAACCGCACCCAAACGTGTACATTGTTGTTTCAATAATAGTCAACCTAAAGGTTATACATTTGAGCATTTCATACCAACCATTTTCTTCTTCACCATAACTAGTTCAAATGACTCATATGAACTAGTCAGAGAGTTTTTCAATTGCAAGGAAATCTCATGTACTACACAAGACACAATTGAAGCAAATATGATTTAATTCACATGAATCGGTTCATGAACTTTATAGCCACGGTTTGCAAAAGCATTTCTTAGTCTGTATAAGTTTAAGTTCAGAAATCATCTTCAGATATATAACCTTCACAAGTTCGCAGACTAGGTTCGCGGACTTGAATTACTGGAAAGAGTTTTCAAACTCCAGCAGAAATTCTCGGGTTCGAGAGCTTCGCCGGTTCGCGGACTTGGCTCACGCAACAGTTTGTTAACTCAGTAGAAATTCTCGGGTTTGAGAACTTCGGCAGTTCGCGGAATTGGATACAACAAGATTTTGTTAACGAGGAAACCGAAAATGCAGAAAAACCCCGGGACCTAGTCCAGAATTGAATACTCTTAGGATTAATCCGCTACACAAAATTACACCTAGCTTCGTATAGTTGAGACCAAGTACCTAACTCTATAGTATACCTAGTTCCGTTTGTATTCCCACGCCTCCGACTTGTGAATAAGTCACGTACTTGGAACAATCCCTTTGGTGAGTATTACAAACAGTAAAGGAACAATAAATCTGTTTGGTATCGATTCTATTCAACCAACTGATATGAGTCAGACAAAGGCTCTTCCGTTTATCTCAACATAAACTCCTTCGTCGGGTCTAGATCTATCTTATGTTCAATCACCCAAAGGTAATAGGTTAAGATTAAGCCAACAACACCTTTAATCCGACGAATCGTGTTGATGTCGATCTACTCAATTAATCAATCCAATCTACCACAAGGATAAACCGATTATTAATTGGATCCTCTTTTCCCAAACAAGTATCGTGCACACCAAAGATTATAAAACCCAAGTCATATCTTCAATATCTTCTTTGTCTTCAAATATTCTTAAATCTTTAATAAACACCTGCACACAATCACATGAATCTCTTGTGATCAATCACGCACAGAAAGGGGTATGTTAACAATGGATTATCACAAGATCTTCTTTAAAACTAACAACAGTCTAAAGATCCCTGTCGAAACTCTGAACTAGTTTGAGTGAATCTTATATCAGAAGAGAAGATTCTCAAGAATAAATAAACTAGGTGGAATCAGATTTCAACCACCGTTAGTCAATCAAATCAATCGAAAACAAAGATAAACCGCAATTATCTAGTTTCCCACCGACGGGTCGCGCTAGAGCTTCTCAATACCAAGGAAGACTTTAAAACGAGCACCCGTAAGAGATTTCACCTAATTAGATTACTTTCCTCTCCGATAGGCGGCTACACCAGTAACAAAGACAGAAGAGGAAGTCTGTTGTTACGAAGGATTAGTTTGCTAGAAAGGCAAACTTCGTGTATTTATAGACAAGGAAGTTTGGACACCAAGGAATTTCCAAAACCGAAAATATTCTCAAGATATTCATAAATGCACAGATTCGGTTTTTATAATTCCTGGAAATGCTCTGTCCAAAAATACAATCGAAATCTCTCGGAAAATCTAATTTGTAAATGCACATTACTAATTCCATAATTTCCCTACAAAGTTAAATTAATAACCTTAATTAAAATATTCTTAACTTACTTATGTTTCGATCATGGGATTCTCTTCCGTTAGCCTTTAAGGAATATCTTTGAACAATTATAGAAATAAACATTCACAACACGTGTTCAAAGTTTGTCGACATTTTTACTTTGTAAGTTCTCTTTCACACTTACAACCTTGAAACTGATTTGCCACACTTCCAAAAAAGTTTAGAATTGGTTCATCTGACTTTCAAGAACTACGCGATTGATCAAACCAACATTCAGTCACAATCATGGGTTTACGGTTCTACCAAAAAAAGTTTCGATTCTACCTCCATGTGAGTACTACGCATTGTCACACTAGCTTCCCAAAGATTCGTTTGACTAGGTACTAGGATCGGTTCCCCGCATATATATGGTATTAAACTCATATGTGTTGCACATGTCCATAGGATCGGTTCCCCTTTCTGCTATAAACCCTGCTGCACCCCATACAAGGATCGGTTCCTTATTGAACTGCACCCCTTAGGTTCGGTTCCCTTTCCCTCACTAGGATCGTTTCCCTACCCCCAACAAAGATCAGTTCCCTTTACCCAACAAGGATCGGCTCCCTTTCCCCAAGGCACATACAATCCGATCATACCAGGTGATTACTTAAGATTGGTTTTACTAATACAAGTTATACCAATACAAAAGAAAGGATTTTGTGAATATATCTACCAAGAACACAACAAGTTGTGAGCGGTTATACTCTATCACACATATTGGTTGTTAATAAGATATGCAATGAATAACAAAACCAATAACTCCCGGCAATTTCCTTTTCGGTCCACAAACAAGTTTATGAACTTACTTCCTTAGAACACATGTAAAAATTGTTCCCTAGGATGAAATCCTCACCTTATACCCATACATAATCACAATAGCATTCAAATGATTATGGCGATGTCTTATCTACAAAGTTTAATGGTTAAGCAATAAACGTCGTATTGTATTCCTTAATACTATGTCTATCTAGAGTTCAAACATGCTTCGCAGTTATGTTTTCAATATGCACGACTTGAAAGATACGCTAGGGAATGAAACTGTTCAAGTCAAATATCACTAACCTCAAGTGTAAGGGTGATTGTTGTCGTTATAGCTCCTTGCTTCTTCACATCTTCAAGACTTCGCAATACTTGTAATGTCTCATATCCTAATACTTTCAATCTAACCTATACGAAGTTTAACTCTAGTACATAATCAAGCGACTCTTAACATGAGTTTTGATTCACTAAAATATGACAACCACACTTGACATACCAACGCTTGGTGGGTTCAACCGAGCAATGCTCTAACAATCTCCCCCTTTGTCAATTTTAGTGAAAAAAGTCTTACATCATATAGATAAACAAATTACAAGAATTCATTACACTCCGCTTGATTCCGGAATCAACAACACAGTAAAACTGCTTACATTCAATCCTTGAAAATGCCGTTGTTGACATTATAATAACAAAGCTATTACTCCCCCTAAGGAAGATAGGTAGATATTAAATCCGCACGTCTTTGTTATACAAATCAATATGATATGTTACTCCCCCTTAGTCTGTGCTTTCACTCTTTCGTTAGATATAACATTCAAGCACCAATGTTCTTTTCCTTAGCGATACCAATTAATATAAAATCAATGCCAGTATCACTTGTTTACTCCATATATTTCTCCCCCTTTTTGTCAAAAATTACAAAGAAACGAAAAAAATAAACGACAACATGAAAAGAATCTTACAAATCTCAGAATAGACTTGCAAACCTGTAGAGTTAGGCACGAGGGCTCCACACATCACGTTCTGATAACCAATATCAAAACCGAAACTACAAGTAGTCTTATTTTGATATGTTACCAAGGAAACAATTGCCCGAAATAATTTTTCCCATTTAGTTTAGAAAACCAAAAACAACTAATCACATTAGTCCCTTTGCTAAACCGATTGTTCAAGAACAACCGCTTAATTCGATAAGACCAAAATAAAGATAAACTCCATTTTTCTCATCAGGTTCTAATTATCCATAAACTTAGACCTTTCAACTTTAAACAAACCAAATACTAGGTTAGTTAACTAGCATTTCTTTGTTTAGGCATTCGATTAGACTTGAATAACCGAAACCTCACTTTGATAAGACAAACTAAGATCAGAATTAACTTAGTTTCTTATCCGGAATCGAATTGGACTAAACAACTCATCCGATACACATATTATTTCATTAAGCCATAAATAATTCATACAAACCAATATAAACCAACTTGCAAAATTATTCACCTCAACCGTAAGAAATTGAATCAACATAGACATTAAAAGCACCGAAATTGCACCGTAATTTTGTAAGCCTAAACCATTGATATTATACCAAAGCAAAATACCAAAGGTTTTTCTTAACCGGAACCAATTAAATCACACACATGAATTGTACCGAAATTTTGTAAGCTTAAACCATTGAAACTATACAAAAGCAAGCTAACAATATTTTTTCTTAACCGGAACCAATTGAATCACACACACACATCAATTGTACCGAAGTTTTGTAAGCCTAAACGATTGATACCACACAATAAAGCAAGATAACAATAGTTTTTCTTAACAGGAACCAATTGAAACACACATCCACACATACATCATGGAATAAATATCAATTGAACCTAAATTTCGTTAAGCAAAAGTTACAAATATATATAAATATAAACTCAGTCTTTTCTTAAACAGGAAAACAATTAACTAACAAGATTGTTACCTCAAATTTTGCATCCACTTCTCCAATATGATAGCATCTTCGTCTAGGGAGATTGATATCGAAATATCCCCACGTTGTCATCCTTATGCGTAAACAAAAGAATAACAACATACCTCAACCTTTACTAGAGAAAGGTTGAAAACCGGTTTTAACTATTGCAAGCAAAAGTTGAAAACCGTTGAAACACATATGCTTTTATGCTAAACCAAAATCGATTCAACATATTGTGACTTTTTCACATACTGTTTCCATTATAACCCCTCATAATCCTTTAATAAAGCCTACCTACTAGGGCTAGAACTTAATCCCGCTAAATCAAAAATTCACCCAAACCATGAGGGTTCACAATATATGAGATCGAATATTAAGGTAGTAAAACCTAAATAAACATCCCATAAATCAATTTGCAATACACCATAAATATTCAACATAAAATAAAGTATTGAAATTACCTCAATATTTTAAGAAATTGAATTACAAAACCAACGCAAAAAGAATGAGGTCATTCCGAGTTCGGACGAAGAAGTTATGCGCAAAACGGTTTTTACACTTCTTCGTAAGGGGACCTATCACTAGGATCGGTTCCCTCACTATGACATGGTACTAGGATCGGTTCCTTCACTATGACAGGGTTCTAGGATCGGTTCCCAAGAGTTATTTGTGACATATCACAACACTAAACTGTTTCGTCATAACTTTTGCATACGATGTCCGAATTCAGTGATTTTTGGCTCGTTTTAACCGTAAAAACAAGAGCTACGCATATATGATCAGTAGATATCAACATCATAAACTCACAATTATCGTTTCTATAAAAAATATCAAATATAGATAGATAATGTATGAGTATAGAAGAAAAGCAATCTCCCTAAAGATGTTAATTAGTCATATAATAGCCGAGAGATCATGTGCTTCCTCACCTTTAAAAAGATTGAGCACCAAGATGAGCATGCACATATCAACACAACTAGGTTGTGTTGAGTTGATCCTTGTCTTGTTCGTCACGAGTGACTAAGATAGAATCATCATTCTTGACCTTTTGCTTGGTTTGTTTTCTCTTGTTCCATCTCTTGTTTTTATTCTTTGACTTGTGATGAAGAGTGTCATTATCACAACCTTTACCAGTACAAGAGATTTCAGACATAATGTCTTTCTTTAGTCTTTCAAGAAGACTCTTGTAATTATTGTCACCAACAATTGATAGCTGAGAGTCATTCTTGTGACTAACTTATGGTCCCTTCTTGGTTATGGAGGACTTCGGGACCCATTTAGTGTTGGGTTTCGCAGGATCAGCTTTCTCCTTCGTTTCATTAGGATCATTGTCCTTTTGAATATTTTGCGAAACACCCTTTCTCCAATTTGGAACATCAGATCTTGTATTTGCATTGAAAAAGTCATCTCTCTTTCTATAATTGGGTCTTTTATGGGATGACCTTGTCGAGTGATATGCAAAATTTGAACTATCATTATAATAATTCTTTTGCCTAAACTTAGGACAATAACGATCTGAGTTCTTATGAGGAGCAAACTTAGCGAATTCATTTGATACAAAAGAAAGAGCATCTTGCATCTTACGAACCTTGCATCCCCATTGCAAGTGTCCTTTATTACTACAATGATAACAATGCTTAGTATAAATATATGAATTATGAGTTTTAATGTTACCTTTTTGTGGATCCTCTTGCATTGGAGCTTGACGAGTCTTCTTATTCTTCTTCCTCTTATCTTTGTTCAACGTTGTTATGCTTTATTGACATTAGCCGAAGTGCCTTCTTTGATTACTGCTGGTTGAACATTATTCTTAGGCTTGACAGACTTTTCTTCTTTACAAGAAATATGAGCATCTTTGTCATCAATGGAAGCCTCTGGTGTAGAAGATGATGAATGCCAAATATTGTATATATTTATCCCTTTTTGTTGGCATTTAACTCATCTTTTATGCATTAATTCTACATTTTATCCCATATTCTGTATTTTCATTGTTTTCGAGAATAAATATTTTTATTAATTAATTTTGCATTTTTAGGTAATAAATAAAGTTCGGATGAGTCGCGGAGCGAAATAGAGCAGAAAAGTAGTGAAAAGCCGGGAGAAATCACGCAAGGAAGCCGCGAAGAATGGTGCGCACAACCTCATTTTCTACACACAAAAGCGCCTCCGTTCTCAGCCATCAGATCAGTTCTCAGAAGCATCCAACGGTCGCTCCTTCATGGAGCATCAAAATCTGAAGTCTCTGCCAAGCACCACAGCGCTGAAATTCCAAGCCTTCAGATTAGATGGTAGTTGAATCCAACGGTCGATCCCTTGCTGTTCATCAACGTTTGATATCTCCGCCTTACACTACAACACCTAACCCCATCTAGAGCCGTTAACTTCGTTGTATAAAAAAATCCAGCGGTCGCTACAAGCTTCACTTCATCTCACCGTCCGATTGATCTTTCATCTCCCTATCCCACGGCTCAGCGTCGCAGATCATCAAACTCGATACACTCGCCTCACACCCTAGCGACCGAGCACCTACACCTCAAACAAACGCACCCTTCCCTTTCTCCTTCGAACCATCTCCTCCATCACCCCCTCTGCAGAACCACCATACTCCGTACCACCACCATGTCCGTCTCCATCACCACCACCTCACCCCAAATCACTCCACTATCTTCTCCCCAAATCACTCTACCTATACCCATCATCACTATCACGTTTTACATCAACTAATCTCCTCAATTTCTCATCTTTGCTCACTGAAACCCTAGGTGAGAAATTGAAGATATAAGTTGATGTTAGAGCAGCAATTGGAGCGGGAGATGACTCAGGAAGAGAAATAGAAGAATGGGTCGACGAGATGGAGCGAATATCTCATCAACAGTAGGTAAATCAATTTCACCAAACCCTAGTTCTACTGATTTTAGGGGAAAATTGGGGGAAAACCTAATTATGTGTAATGGGTATAAATTGATGTCATATGAAGTATGTAGAGGACACTATTTACCTCTCTGGACTAGCCAGTAGAGAATTGGAGAAAAATTTTTATGAACTGAAAATTTCAGTACTTGTATGTTTACAGTTGCAATTTGCTTATGTGTTGTAGTTATTTGATATGCTGCAATTTATGTTTAACTTATCTCATATGATGTATGTTTGTTGCCAAAACATGGTTAGCATGAGCTAATCAGTTTCAGGCCAAGGCTCAGTGAAGCCTTGTGCACTGTCAAGTGTGATTGAGCTAGGATAGTTCTTCCCTGCTGTGTTTTGATTGTGTAATTGAGAGAGGCCAATGCTCATAGAGCCTGTGATTGGCTGTACTGTCAAAAGACAGCCAATGCTAGGGGTAGACTAGTGAGCAAGTTGGTGTTCTTTCATTTCTAGTGTATGCTTAGGATTGAACATAACCTAGACCATGTCACTTGATTAGGACACAAGGTGGATCATAAGCCTTGGCTTACCACCACTTCTCTTTCAGTCAATCTTAATTTCAGTCACTTTTATTTTCAAGACCTGTGTGTTTGCAATTTCAGTTATATTTTCTTGCTTTTTATTTTCTTGCACCTTGTAGCTACTGTGCACTGAAGGCAGTGCACAATCCTGCCTCTTGCCCTTGGCTGCCAAGCCTTGGTTGTTTGTTGCTTTTCTTAACTGCTTCTTTATTGCTTTACCCTGCATTTTTGGTTCTTTGCTTATCTTTCCCTGCTGTGGTTCTTAGCCTGTTTCTCTATTGCTTTACCTTGTGTTCTTGTTTGTATGCCTGAAACCTTGGTTGCCTTTAGCTCACTGCCATAGTGCATTGCCACTCTTGTTAGCCTAGGAAAACTTCTTATATGCTCCTCTCCCTGTGGACAAACCCCTACTCACCATCTTATTACAAATCTTGACCTTGTATACTTGCAAGTGTATTGTGTGCATCTAAGAATCACAACAAGTTTTTGGCGCCGCTGCCGGGGAGCTGGCTGCCATATTTTTGAAGTTTTCATAGCTGTTGTGGCCTTGTTGTGCTTGCATAGTTGTGTGTGTTCATTGCTATCTTGTTCACTTGCTAACTGCTGCTGGAGCTGTGCATTATTTGTTGTTGCTGCCAAGCCTGCTGCAAAGCCTGCTGCTGCTGTTGCTGCTGCTGCTGCTGCTGTTGCTGCTGCTGCTGTTGCTGCTGCTGCTGTTGCTGCTGTTGCTGCTGGTGAACCAAAGCAACTGCTGCTGCCAAGTGAAGCTGCTGCTGCCAAGCTGTTGCTGTTGCCAAGCTTGCTGCCAACTGAAGCTGCCTAGCTGCTGCTGCTGCTGTTGCTTCTGATCCAACTTGCTGCCAACTTGCTGCCAACTGATGCTGCCAGGCCTGCTGCCAACCTCTTCTGCTGGGCTTGTGCAACAATCTCTGAACTGGGCTTGAACCAACTGAGCTGGGCTCAGTAACCTCAACTTCTGCTGGGCTTGCAACTTCTGCTCTTGGGCTTGCAACTTCAGCTGGGCTCCGTTGCTGCTGCTGCTGGGCTCTGCTCCACCTGTTGCTGCTGGGCTTGGACGTGAGCTGCTAGGACGATCCTAAAGCCCAACTGGGCTGTGCAACTAAAAAGGGGACTAAAAGCCTATTTTTGGGCTTCCCTCCAAAAACAAGTAAGCCTAACCCATGAGTTAACCCACTTGGGCCTCATTTAAATTCAAATTTGGGCTTGTAATAATTTATTTAATTATTTATTTTGGGATTGTAATAATTTTTATTTTCTTTTTCTTTTTTTTATTTGGGATTGTAATAATTTTTTATTTTCTTTTTTGTTTTTCTTTATTTTTCTTTTTTCTTTTATGGGTTTGTTTTAATTATTATTATTGTTTTTATTTTCTTTTATGAGTTGTGATAATTTATGCTAGGTTTAGTTCAAAAATTTTCAAAAACCCAAAATTTTTAAACCAAAAAAACAAAATCCCTTCTTTAAACCAAAACCCATTCAAAAACCAAATCTTCATAACCCTTGGGCCAAATTGTTTCCGATTGCTCTGTCTGACCAACATGTTAGTTAAGGTACCTACTAGGACATGATTGTGACCTACAGAGACCAGACAAACAGACTTGTTAGAATTAACCCAGACGAACCTATCGAAATTCTAAGTTCTGAGGGAGACAGTCCAGATCAACCAGAAACAATGGGAGAACCACGTACCCTCAAGGATTATATGTACCCAACTAGAGCCAGTCAACCGTCCTGTATTTTGCTGCCCGAGGCTAATGGCCATTATGAGCTGAAATCTAGCACAATACAGATGCTTCCTATTTTTAGAGGTGTTGAGAATGAAAACCCTTACCACCACGTGAGAGAATTCGAGGAAATTTGTGGAACTCTGCGTTTCACTCAAATGACCGACGAAACCTTGAAGTTAAGGCTTTTTCCTTTTTCCCTGAAAGATAAGGCAAAGGCCTGGCTCTATGCTTTACAGCCTCAATCCATCATGACATGGGATGACCTCACAAAGGAGTTTTTCAAAAAGTTTTTCCCGAACCACAAGACTGCGACAATTCGTCAAAGTCTGAATAGCTTTGTGCAATTAGAAGGTGAGACCTTAGCTAGATACCTGGAGAGATTCAATGAACTATTGCTCCAATGTCCCCATCATGGTTTTGAAAAATGGAGACTTGTGCAAATTTTGTATGAAGGTCTAGATGTGTCCACCCGAACAACGGTTGAGTCGATGTGTAATGGTCTATTCGTAGATAAAACTTCTGACGCGTCTTGGGACTTCTTAATTGAAGTAGCTGAAAAGACGCAACAGTGGGAATCCATCCGTGAAACCAGAAAGACTACATCCGAAGCAAAGGCTTTTAGGATTGAAGCGGATTTTGAGGGAAGAGCAAACATGGCATCAATAGTTAGGAGATTAGAAGAGTTAGAACTACATAAAAATTCAAAACCTTCCACCACTACTCTCCGAGAACATGTCGCTTCATCTATTTGTGCTGCTTGTAACGACCCCAACCATCAATTCCAAAATTGTCCAGATTTGCTTGCAGTCCAGGAGTCTAGGCTTGAACAGGCACATGCCATGTTTCAGAAACCAGAGCATAACCCTTATTCTCAGACATACAATCCAGGATGGAGAAACCACCCTAACTTTTCATGGTCAAAAGGGCCCACTCAAGGAGGACCATCTCAACCCAATCAGAGCTATCAAAACAATCAGGGATATCAGAACAATCAAGGTTATCAACACCCGAGAAACCCTCAACAACAATCAAACTCTCAACAACAATCATATCCTCAACACAATACCGACAAGAGATTGTCCACCTTAGAGGAGATGTTCCAGAGTTTGATGCAAAGTCAGAAAAATCTAGATCAAAAGATGGATCAAATATGTGAGAGAGAAAAGGGTAAACTTCCGAGCCAACCCCAACAAAATCCAAAGAGGATATTCCAAACAGGCACAACATCCTGCACTGAAACCTCACCTGATCAAATCCACGCCATTACCACCCTCCTAAGTGGTAAAGTCATCGAGAACAACGTAGGCGAACCTAATGAGTCTGATACAAATTCCACGTTGTCTCCACAACCCCAGAAAACCAAAGAACCTAAGCAAGTTGGAAAACCTGACAATTCTACTGCTGTGAATGTCCCTTTGCCAACTCATCTTCCTGTTGCCCCATTTCCTCAAAGATTGATCTATCAACAGAAAAGTACCCATTACAATGAGATGCTAGATCTGTTCAAGAGAGTCAACATCAACATTCCTTTTCTTGAAGCAATCAAGCAAATCCCTGCTTATGCCAAATTCCTCAAAGACTTGTGTACTCAAAAGCGCAAGCTCAATGTGCAAAAACGTGCTTTCTTAGCTGAGCAGGTGAGTTCCATCATTCTGAACAAAACTCCACCCAAGTTTAGGGATCCAGGATGTCCAACAATTTCTTGCACTATAGGAGAACACACGGTCAATAAAGCGTTATTAGACCTAGGTGCAAGTGTTAACCTACTGCCATATTCTGTTTATGAGCAGTTAGGTCTTGGGGAGTTGAAACCAACATCTATCACTCTACAACTGGCAGACCGATCTGTCAAGATTCCTCGTGGAGTGGTGG